>NW_021319220.1:446645-451053 GCF_001605985.2 Dendrobium catenatum
CTCCCCCCCCCTTGACCCTAGTATTGTTAAAAGCATGCAAGGATAACAATCACATGACTAGTAAATAAGAGAAAGATCAAGAGTATGTTGGGAACAACATGATTCCTTTTTTATTCATTCTGAAACAATTACAATGAGAATATTTTTAAGTGCATTATACGATCAAAATTAATCTCTAGTGGATTATTTAGAAAAAAAATGACAAAATAAACCTTTAATATAGGGAAAAAATCTTGTTTGGAATATCATAATTAAATTAAATATTTTTTTAATATAATTAATATTTATTTCATCATCCAATTGACACCAGTCGAAGCATCAAACCATTAACCTTTAATTTTTCCTGGTCGTTGACCAGTTCAAATTTCACAACCTTGCTAAAAATGTTTTAGGACACTTCTACAAACCTTATTGAACTCTACCTATTTACTTATTCTAGCTCAAATTCCCTAGCTTGGCTTCGTAGGTCATAGATAAAATTATTTGTGGCTTCATAGGTAAAAAAAAATTTATTGGGTTTTCATTAAGTTAATGACTTGCCAATAACTGGTATTGCCATCCTACAAATAGGCAAAGAATTGAAATACAAGGCTATTTCATTAATAGTGTTTGCAAAGTATAATTTCAAAGAAAATAAAAGATTGATCACCATTATGAATTGTCATTTTAGTTTTCATTCGATCATATGGAGAAGGCTCATCAATGGTGCTCTTACTCAAAAATGAAGTGAGTTGTGAGAATTTTTATGCCTTCAAATAGAGAATGAGTTTATTGACTAAAACGAAGAACTATAAATAGTGAATGTATGTTATTAAGGATCAAACCACTTATAATTATTAATATTTATAATATAAATAGTGAATGTATGTTATTATCAATATTCAAATTTAGTTAAAATTATTGTAGGGCTTGAGTTTTTGCCACTTTATTTAAGTTGTGGGGACTAAACTGTCTAAAACATAGATTTTGAAAAATGTGCTTGGAGATAATTAACATAAATAATTTCCATGTTTAACAATATCATTTTGATGTTTGTCCTATTTATGATAATATTTGTAGCTATGTGAAGTCATTGCAATTCTCATTAAATCGCGGCTTTGTCTACATTTCTTTATCAATTTTGCATTTGAATTACATATGGAATGTGAGCATTATGAATTTAGGAGGTTATGGAGTAATTCCTTATGAAAGTACATATCCATTTCTTATATTTTTTATTTATTTATCTCTTAAGTGGTCATGTACATGTATATTGTTGTTGGTATTGATCTTGTTGTTGTTGGCATTGATCTTGATTTTTTTCATGGAATTTTCTTAAATTACCAGTAGTTCCATATCACATACTTAAGTATAAAATATCAGGTGATTGGTCTGTATCCACAGGCTTAATATTTTGTAACGAAATTTACTTGACCACAAGTATATTTGACTGAAAGTATATCTCTTTTAGATAAAATTTTTAATAAGTGATATCAAACAGATCAATTTGAAAGAGAAAACAACTCCTACAAACCTTCAAGTGGTGACCAATGTAGATTTTTGCATGCTCTCATATGAATGGGAGGTTAATAAGAGAAGCTCATAAAAATTTGAATGGGAGGTTAAGAAGAATGGGATTAATAAGGAAAAAAAATGAATGGGAGGTTAATAAGAATTATGTGGCTATAGGTATAACCTATTATTTATTATTAAAAACTATATTAGTGTAAAAATAACAATTGGTTACCCATAAGCCTATACTTTGGAGATGAACATGAGATTAATAATTAGTGTATTTGAACCAAGATCTATCAATCTTCTGTTCAATCCTCTACAACATAATATTCTTGAACTTTTCATCAGTTCTTAATATATTTTAAAGTTGTTTTATGATTCATCATAATTCTAGGTTGGCACTACCAATTTAAACACAAATTTTCTATATCAACTTTATGAACTTTTCAATGTAATTAGTTGATTTTTCTTTTCAAAGTAATGAGCAAGTTAAAAAAAATAGATTTAATGGTCATAATGCTTAGATAAATGATCTATTTAGAACACGTTTTTCTATGGGTATTCAAATAACTAATTAGGATTGTCAGTTATTCTATTTTCATACATGGTAGCACACACTAAAAAAAGTCAACAAAATGAAAAAGAAATCTTGAAATTAATATATGGTGTCTTCTGAACCATTAATTAAAATATGCTACTAATGAAATTTTATCTCAGTGTATCTTGTGAAATCAAACATATTCTTTGATAACAACTTAAAAACTTATTGGATTTGATAATCATAATTTAACAGGTTCACACTAACAAGCATTTAGGTAGCTTAGAGATACAAGCATGATTTGAACATTACACATGCAATATTATTCATACGTAGAATTAAAAATTCCCCACAAAATAAGAAAATATCAATCTTTCCTAAGAACCAGGACCGGTTCAATGAGCACTTTAGCGATAGTTTCTTTCATGAATTCTGATGAGTCGGTATAAATATCGGCTGTGTCCTTGTAGACAAAATCAGTAAAGCATGCCAAGTTTAAAACTGGCTTAATCAATGATAATGGGATGTAATCCGTTGACATGAATTCTCTATTTATAATTTTCCAATGCACTTCCACCATTTGTTTAAGCTTCTTGCATGCTTCCATCTCTGAGCAACCATTCTCTTTGGCATAACATTGAATTGATGAAGCAACATGATTCCTTTTTTGTTCATTCTGAAAGTTCACTTAAAATGAGAATACTGATGAGTTCATTATATGATCAAAATGAATACCTAGTGGATTCTTTAAGAAAAAAATGTGAAAATTTTAACTTTTAGTCATACATTTTAAAAATATTACTAATGGTGTCAATCTCTCTCTCTCTTACTCTCTCTCTTTATATATATTATGTATTTAATCTATAGTAGTAATATTTAATAATGATAATCTTGATTAATGATATAAAATATGGAATACATTATGATTTAATTACTGGGAATATAACTTGTTGGAGTATCATCATTAAATTTATGATATAAAAAATATAGGTTTAAATAGCTACACAAATATTTTAATTTTTTCTAAGTAATGCTTTCTATATTGTAAAATGATGATCTGCGATTTTTTCTTCAAAAACTAAAGGTGACCTCTCCTCTAAAAAAAAAAAAAATCTATATCCTAAACTAAAATTATTATAAGATTTCTTGTTCTAATTTATTTGCTAAAATGCCACATAGTTCAAAAACTCATTTTAGAAGTTCATTGTATTTTCTCTATTTTATGCTACAAATGAATTTTTTTTTTAATATAATGTCTAACTATAACAGATAAAATATGTCATTAATATCAAGTGTGTATAACTTACCTGATATGAACCAATATCATTCATAAGCCTCCCAACTATATTGATAGATTTGAGTATTTTAGGAAGGTTGGCAACCCATTCATAAGTATCCTTAGAGATCACTTCCTTCATTCCAAGATATGAAGCACAAGTGATTAGTGAGTACCCAGCTGTAATAAGTGTTACTCTCAGATGTTCTTCAAGCTTAGGAACATAGCCAACGTTTGCCCAATTTGATTCCTGAAGGTACGCATGAGCCATTCGCTTATTCAAAGGAACAATCAAAACAAAAGTAATATGATAACAATCTGTTTCATTATATAATGAAATACTATAAATTTATTTGTTGTTTAAAGTCATAGTTTGAGTACAACAACATCAATCCTTTATCCCACTACGTGGTATTGGCTACATGAATACTTTTTCTCTATTGTATCTTGTTTAGAGTAAAATTCTCATTTAAATATAGTAATGAAAGATCGTTTCTAATGTTTTCTAACCAAATCATTTTAGGACAACTTTTACTTTTCTTAACACAATCCAAATCTAATACATCTACTCTCCTAACAAGGTCAGTAGTAGACCACCATTTTTTAAAAAATACAAACTATCAATCATAATTTTAAAAATGCAAGAAAACATTTCGTATTGTAACTCTTTTGAAATTTACTACCTCATCTGTAAGGTAATGGACTCAAAAGGAATTCTGTTGGGGAGCTTGCTCATCCTCAAATTCCTTGAAATTATTGTAAAGAACAAGAAAGAATCGTTGCATATATTCTGGCAACATACAAACTTTATCAAGATCCCACCTGTAAATTAAAATTTTAGCATAAAAAAGTATTGAATTAGTTTATATATTATAATGTTAATTTTTTTTAACCTTTCTATTACGTTGGTGAATAATTCGAGTTCTTCAAGTGTCCCATAAACATCATAAATATCATCAGTTGCGACAACGAGGGGCATCACCTTTGACAAAATCACTCTAGCATGTGAATAACAGGGTTCAGAGTAAGTTGCAAGCATCCAGAAGTAGGATTCTACTATTCAATCACGCAGAAATGGTAAGTGTTTGGAGAAGCCTAAT
>NW_021319220.1:451153-478722 GCF_001605985.2 Dendrobium catenatum
ACCGAAAGCGAAAGAGCAGGGAAAAGAACGAGATTACAAACTAAGCGAAGGAGAACCAAAGGTTAGCTGGAAGAACAGAGCGAAGACGATGAAGCCAAACCACCGCGGCCAGAAAATCGCCTCCAAATCGCCAGAGACGGCTAGGGTTTTTTTGGGTTGAACTAGTAATCCAAAATCTGATATATATATGAACTTAATTCCTCTATAATTTGCACACTATGTTAATTTTTATACTACACAAATATGTCTTTTAAAAATAAAAAAAATAAAATGATCCTAAACACACTGTTAATTTTTAAATGTTTTATTTTTATTTTAAAAATAATCATATTATTTTGAATTTTTTTTTAAATAACTGGTTATTACAACGACCATCACCACTATTGTATAAACTAACATATTTATTTTTCAATAAATTTAAAATAAAATATTTCTAAGATGTAAAATTTATTTTATTTAACATCAAAATATAATCAATTAAATTAAAAAAATAAAAGCAAACCCAAATTACTCCTTAACTATAGATTTCCTACTCATGACAACAATTTTATAATAGCTGTAAATGACTTTTGATGATGAGAATAACATATCCTTCTTTGAAGAGGATAAATATTAATAATTACCAGACTCATGTTTGATTCTAATAGTGAATAGTGGACGAAATAATCTCCCCAAAAAGTTGGGTGGAAATCAGCAGATTGGCGAGCATTTTTCTAAGGTAGAGGAAGAGCCTCCATTAAAGTCTCTCCAGTTAGAAAGGAAAAGATGCTTAGAGAAGATTTTGATGGCTAAATGCACTGATAGTGCTCACAATTTATAATAGCATGAGATCGAGTGATGCTCAATTATTATTATTATTATTTATGATTTTATCTTTTATATTATAATTTCAAATAAAATAAGTTAGTTATCTTAAAAAACATATTTTTATTTTTATGGCGGTGGTGCGGGCCTCAGTGTAAATGCCAGTCATAATTAATGTGGCGCTGAAGGTAGCGAGTGATAGTGGGTGACAAGCAATGATGGAAAAGATCATTTTCGGCTACATTCACCTATAGTAGAGAACAATAATGGTGGCAAATTAAGAGTGGTGATTAAATTCTTGTTCAAAATTAAAAGAAAAAAAAAACTAAGATATTTCCATTAGACGTTAATTGAGAGTGGTAATTAAACTCTTTTTCTTACGGACTGGTTTACGATAGTAGTAATTTTTCGACTCGCGTTTTACTGGCATAAATATTTCTACCAGAAATTCTAATTTCAGACAGATTTTTACTATTTTCCGGCTAAAATTATCATCATAAAATGACATTTTTCTTGTAGTAAACTAATACTATGTATTTATGTGCCACTTATTTAAGTGTAAGGACTATAAAACATATAAAAATTGCATTAGAAATATGTTAATCTTATCGACATGATCTGGAATTTTACGCTATTTGATAAACCAACTTTTTTACATATAATAGATTAGCTGTAAGGAAATTGCTTTATGAATTATGGCTTCTCGTACACTGTCCTTGTCGAAAATTGCTGTATGTATGGAAGTAGACAATTCTTTTGTCTTATCATAGGTTGTTAGGAATCTGATGGGCTTGGTGTTTCTGTCTACTAGGGCTGTCAATATTTGACACGACACGAAAATTCGATCCGGACCCGACTCGAAAATTTCGGGTTCGGGTCAACCCCACCATAATTTTTTACCGCCTAAAAACTGCCGGTAAATTCTAAAAGTGTCGGAAAATGATCAATTTTTAACAAAAAAGGCCATCAGTATTTTGTGATTTTGTTGTAGTGTTTGTTTCATGGTTAGAAGGTAGAAGGCGCAAAAGGCTTGTGCACATGGAGGGGGTGGGGTTCGAACCCCGCCAAAAACATTTTGTGCGGGCGGGCTCAGTTTGGGTGGCTAGGCTGGTGATCCGTATGGGCGGGGCTTATGTGGGCGCGGTTGAGATGGCAATCCGCACGGGCAGGCCCTATATGGACGGTTTGGCTAGGATGGAGCAAAATGTGGGAGTAGTGGGCTGGCTAGGCAATCTAGTTGGGTTGAATTGATTTGGATTTATTTTTATTATTTTTTATTTTTTTAACCTTCTAGCACAAAAAAAATCTGTTGGAATTTTTTTTTAGCAAAAAATCTATTAGAAATAAGCCAAAAATGTTTTTGGCGAATTATTTTGCACCAAAACGCCTTTTCCGATGCATGTTATATCATCGAAATCATTTCTGCCAGAAATCCGCCAGAAATGCTATTTTATGATGGATTTTGGCCATTTTTCTAACGATAATGGCCACCAAAAAATGACATTTTTTGTGTAGTGGATCAAGGGATTCAATATCGGTCTTCTTTTTAAACCACTCCTTATTTACCCATGATCTTCCTCCTATTTACGAGGCATGTCATTCTAGGAAATTTATAAATAGACCACTCCTTCCTCTTGAAAAGGGACCCCTCTAAGCCTTAGGAAACAAAAGAGAGAACAGAGATTGCTCTCTTGCCTCCTCGACCACTAACAAAGCTTCACTAGCCCACTAACTGATGCTTGCAGTTTTTTAAGATCACCAACTGATACCCAGAATTTCACTGGAGCACCACCTGATGCCAAAGTTCCATCAGACCTCCACCTGATACCCAAAGTTCTGGCTGACCACCTCCTGACACCCGATGTTCTGCTAGACCACTACCTGATGCCCGGAGTTTGCTGGACCACCACCTCGTGCTAGAGTTTTTCCAGACCCCCACCTGATGTCAGAGATCTGTTTGTGAGCTAGATATCCATGCAATGATAAGATGTCGTATTCTAACTCTATCATTGTGTATATTCTAGAATGCAACAACTTGGCATCGTTTGTGAGAAACCATATTCCTACTATCCTAAGAACCACTTTGTTGGATAATAGGCATAGGAATCAATTCTTGGCAGCCTCCCGCTCTAAATCACACAAAACTATAAATCATTCCATGAACCATGGATGTCAGGCATTTACCTCATTTCAACCTAGTAGGCAAAACCTTACAGTGAAGGGACATCAGGACCTTCCCTAAAAGATCATATTAGAAAGGTGGAGGAATCTCAGAATGAGATCCATCAACTCCTGCAAGAGACTAGGGAACTGGAACTAGCACCACAAGAAGAGAATCTTCTCCCTCGAGATCAACCAAGGATAAAAAATATTCAATTTAAAATCTTCATTTCGAGATTTTCCTTACTTTTCCAAGGATGCATCCTCCAACACATCAATACAATGCGCTTGCTGACATAACAAGCTCTACCCATCCTTTATGTGTAGGTTTCCACCCTCAAATTCTTTCCAACATCCCCAAGGATATATCTTGATAGTACATTATTGAACTCCCTCATAATGCCCTACGACAAGAAATATAAAGATTAGTCTGAGAAGAGTTCCCCATAGGAGGTATAATATAATATCTTTGTTAGTGGAACTTCTAGGAGTCATCACCCCTAACTAAAGCCATCTTTTAACACAACATTTAGACAAGATTCAAATTATTGAGCATCAATTCCTACAACCCTCGCAACCATGATGAGAGCCTCACCAAGAAAAGGAGTACACTCCACTTAATGTATCTTGAGCAATTATATTGATGGCCATCCGTGATTAGAAAAATATAAAATGGTCACATCCTTTGAATCCCAATGTTAGAAATCATGAGCAATACTTCCACTTCCACCATAGTCATAGACACACTACTGTAGCTTGCAGACAACTCAAGGATGAAATTGAGAGACTATCTTTGACAATTTATCCAAAACCCACCTGCTTGAGATAAAGCTGGTTCTATTAGTGGGAAAAATTAACAACAAAGGCAATCATCGAATAATCATCAAATAGTTGGTGAAATTGAAATCATTATCGAGGGTCCTTCAATGCCTAGTCAAGTCTTAATTGCAGCCTTCAAGGAGCCTATTGAGATTGTTGCAACTTAATTTTTTGTTTGTTGAGATTATTACAATATGTATAATTTTGATAATTCCAAATATTATTATTTTAATTAATATTTCTCATAACATATTTTAGATGTATTACTTTTATTATTTGTGTATGCTAACATTTCAGGGAAATCATATTACAGATTGTTGAAGACTTTAAATAAGATTAGATTAGGGATAATTATAAGTAGAGTAAATATTTTTTAATTTAATTGAGTAATTATGCACACACACACTTGGGGAGTGTTAAAAATTTATAATTTTTTAAAACTAATCATACTGTACAATTTCATTTTGTACGGGATGATTTGTTCAGGTATTTCCTCCTATGAGCAATTAAACAAATTATGGAAAGAAAATTTTTTTACATACTAATCATAGTGTATAAAGAGTTCTTCGTGTAGATGCCATCTAGAGTACCAAATAGATACATCCTTGTTCATCCCAACGATCTCTAAATTTCTTAGAATTGATCATACTTTATGAAGTGACCTTCGTATAGATGATATCTAGAGTATGAAAAGAATGGGTCCCTTTTCGTCTTGACAAAAGCCAAATTTTTCTGAACTGATTGTATTGTATGATGCCATGTTCGTACATATAACATCTAGAGTATGAAAATGTGTGGAACCTTTTCATCCTGATGAACCCAAAATTTTTCTGAATTGATCATACTATATGATACCTTGTTCATACAGACGATGTTCAGATTACGAAAATGTGGGTTATCTTTTCTTCCCGACGAACCAGATAAATTTTCTTAACAGTTCGAACAGTACAAACATGGTTTATACTGGATGATTATCACATACAAAAATATTTAATACAGGTTCGTATGTAGCAATTTTTGAACTGTTCATATTATGAATTATGATCGTACACGCTCAAAATGATAATTTTCAAATTTTTAGTTGGTTTTTCATGTCTTTCATATAAAAAGTCTATATAAATTGACTTTGATGAATCTATTCTTTATGATTTCCTTGAGAGCAAGTGAAAGAGTATTTCGGGAGACTATTTGAGAGAAAGTTCTTGCAAGTGGAGTGTGAAGGGCTCATAGGGTTACTCAAAGGTAAGAATTTCTTGTGTATTTTTGTTACTTCTCTCCCTTTCTTCTTTCAA
This sequence comes from Dendrobium catenatum, assembly GCF_001605985.2. Lineage (NCBI taxonomy): Eukaryota > Viridiplantae > Streptophyta > Magnoliopsida > Asparagales > Orchidaceae > Dendrobium > Dendrobium catenatum. The sequence goes on from NW_021319220.1 coordinate 456,229, forward strand.
GTTGCTCGAGAGAGGATCTTTGAAGATGATTTGGTACTGTACCAATACTTGGAGGGTGTGAAGGGACAACAGTTTTCTGCCAACACTTGGAGGGTGTGAAAGGATAACGGTTCTCTACTGACACTTGGAGGCTGTGAAAGAAAGAAGGTTCTCTACTGCACTAGGGATTGGTGGAAGAGAGGAAAATTGTAAAGGCTTCTCTACCTTGATGTGAGAGCAAAAGAAGTGTCACTTTGGTAATAGTGTAATACCTAAAGAGTGAGTCTTCAGGGTGTGGACGTAGGTCTTATTGGACCGAACCACTATAAATCTTTGTGTTCATTTTTATTTTCACACTTTTATTTTTAGCATTTTGCATTTTTGTGATTGGAATATTATTTTCAATAAAATTTAACAAAATTAATTTTCATTAATTACCAAGAGAATAACTTTCTTAAATACCAATTCACCCCACCTCATAGTTAGCCTTGGGAAATTTGCATAGGTTTAATAACCTATATAAACTTTGCAAGTGGTATAAGAGCAAGATTTCAAAACTTAAAGTTTAGATTACTTTTTGAAAATAATTATGGCTACTTTAGAAAACTATAACACACCTGAAGGATATTCGATCACTTGACTTTCATTATTTGATAATATCCCTTTCGATTTTTAAAAAACACGTATGTCTATTTTTCTTCAATTGCTTGACTATCATATATAGATTTTAGTTTAGGATAGGTAAATTAAGCCAACTAAACCTGTAGACAGCATTAGAACTGAAACACCCTTTGCTAATTATACTGTAGAAGAATGAGACTTAGCGCAATTAAATGCAAAATATTTGAATAATTTCTTTTGTGCACTTAAATTAAAAGATTACATGCATGTTCTACTTGTAAAAGTGAAAAAGAAATTTGGGACTGACTTTGTATAATATATGAAGGAACTAACAAAGTAAAATAATCTAGATTTAATATTTTGTTACGTAATTATGAACTATTTCATATGAAATCAAATAAATCTATATCTGACATATGCACACATTTTACTTAGATAGTCACTTATTTGCATGCATTAGGTAGGGAACTAATGAACACCGAAAAGGTTATTAAAATATGTTATTGTTTGCCTACATTATATGATACTAAAATAACTGATATTACAGAGTCTAAGGATTTAAATGTGCATTCTATTGACAATCATTTTGGATCACTAATTACTTATGAGTAAGGAGTGACTTAAAAACAGATTGATGTAGGAGAAAAGTGAAAGGAGAAAAATATAGCTTTGAAAGTGGATAACTCGAAAAGTGATCAATCATAACTTGAGGATGGGATGATATTTCCTTGATGATCACACATTTTAGAAGATTTCTAAAGAGGAAGCATAGGAAAAGCCAGCAATTGAACAAAGATAAGTTCCACAAAAAAGTTAAGATTTCTAATGATATTATTTGCTATGAATGTAGGAAACCTGGACATATAAAATCAAATTGCCCAAACCTTAAAGCCACTCCTAGTAAGGAGAAGGTGGAGGATAAAACAAATATAGGGAAGGGAAAAAAGAGACTTCAATGAGCTTTTGGGCAGATTCATTAGAAATAGAAAAGGAGGAAGAAGTTAGCAATCTGTACTTAATGCCTGATAATCTTAATCCGTTAGATCAAAAGGAGGTATACAACTTAAGTTATAATAAATTACTATAAGTTTTTGACATAAATTATATGACATATAAAAAACTCAAGAAAATTCATACTAAGTTAAATTTACATTTTCTAGAGTTATGGAAAGAGCATAAAATTCTTAGGAAAGATCACACACAAATTAATAACAACCACCTGAGTTTATTAGAAAAATTTGATAATTTGAACAAATAAAATGAATTATTGAAAACATCCTATACTTAACTGGAAAAATAATTTAAAAATTTTAAGGATCAATTTGAAAATAGAGTGCACAATTTAAAATATGATAATATTGTGTCAGAAAATGCAAACTTATTTCTTAGAGTGATAGTAAAAGCTCTTAAGGGAATAGGATCTCTCCTAAACTTGAAGATTTTAATGACCCTATATTAAATTAAAAAATCATAAAACCTAGGAAGAGATAATTTTATTATTGGAGATAAAAAAAATCCTTTCTCAGAGTTAAATGTTTTTGTTGTGGAATGATTTGATATATTTCACACATTTATACTATTGATAGCAAAACTCATTTAGTTTTCAGATCGAAGATGCATAAAATAAGACATATTATACATGCATTTATTTTATTTTGCCAAGAGGTGTTTGGATTCCCAAGATTAATATTTGATCATTTTATAGAAATGCTCTCAGATAAGACCTCGTGAGAGCATTTGGTACCTGAACAGTGGTTTTCAAAGTATATAACTGAAGATACTAACCAATTCATATCACTTGAAGCCAGGAATGGAGATAAGGTTACATTAAGAGATGATAACACTAGGCAAATGGTAGGCACAAGTATGATTGGTAACTTAGATTTTTTTCATTCAAAATATGTTAATTGTAAAATGATTAAAGCATAATCTTTTATGTATTAGTTAGCTATGTGATAAAGAATATAGTGTTAAATTTTTTCCCACTAGCTACATATTAAGCCAAAATGGAATTGATGTATTGCATGGAAATAGGGTAAATAATGTGTATATGCTATATTTAAATTTTATTAAATCTACTAATGCTTTTTGTTTAAAAATAATTTTTGATAAATCATGATTATAGCATAGGAGACTTTTTCATGCTAGCATGAAAAACCTTAAAAAAATTACCCAAAAAGAACTTATTAGAGGTATACCAAAATTAGACTTTACTAAGGATCACCTTTGTGATGCATGTCAACTAGAAAAATAGGTGAAGTCCTACTTTCATTCTATAAAAGATCTAGAACTAGTAAACCATTAGAGATTATTCGTATGGATCTTTTTGGATCAGTTAACACTATAAGTCTAGGAGGGAAGGTATAGGTTTTGTGATTGTAGATGACTTTACAAGATTCATATGGACTAAATTTTTATTTTATAAGAATGAATCATTTGAAGAATTTAGAAAATTTTTTACTTAGATTTAAAGGAAACCAGGATGTGAAATTTTAACATTACAAAGTGATCACGTAGGTGAATTTGAAAATAAAAAAATTAAAAAAAAATTATAAAGAAAAAAGGAATTGATCAAACACTTAGGACCCCTCAGCAAAATGGGATACTAGAAAGAAAGAACATAATATTAATTAAAGCTGCTAGAGCCAAGTTGGCAAAATATTCATTTACAAAATATTTTTTGGCTGAAGCGATTAGTACGGCTTGTTATATTCTGAATATGGTGAATATTAGATGAAAATTAAATGAAATACCTTATGAGCTTCTCAAGGGTAGAACACCTAATATGTCACATTTTTATATTTTTTGATGTAAGGTGTTCATACATATTAATGCAAAGTCTCCTTTAGGAAAATTTGATTCAAAATTAGATAAAAGATTTTTTTTTGTATATTCTAGTGTTAAAAAATCTTATAGAGTGTTCAACAATAGATCTTTGATAGTTGAGGAAACCACACATGCTGTATTTTATAAATATGATATTTTAGATGAGTCAAGCTTGGAATAGGATCATATAAAAATAACTCCCAAAGGATTGAGAAGATAAATTTGGAAGAAAATTTGAAGATAGAAAACTCTCTGTCTAGAGAATGGAAATTTTTAAAAAAATAGCCCTAGAAATTTAATTTTAGGTGAACCTAGTGAGGAAGTTTGGACTAGGCATGGACTTAGCAAAGAGATTAACCATTCTGCCTTTATTTTAATGATTGAAATCATAAATGTTAATTAAGCACTTTTGGATGAATTTTGGATTTTAGCCATGTAAGAGGAGTTGAATCAATTTTTGTAAGGAATGATATTTGACAATTGATTGAAAGGCCAATGGATTAAAGTTTAGTTAGAATTAAGTGGGCATTTAAAAACAAAATAAGTGGTTCAAGCATTATAATTAGAAATAAAGCTAGATTAGTGGCTAAAAGGTATAATCAAATTAAAGGCATTAATTTTGAAGAGACTTTTGCTCCTATAATAAAACTTAAAGCAATTAGGGTTTTATTAGCTTTTACTTATTTTGTAGGATTTAAATTATTTCAAATAAATATTAAAAGTGTCTTTTTTAATAGGATAATATAAGAGGATGCTTATATTGAGCAACCTCCAGGTTTTAAAATTTTAAAAATTTCTAATCATATTTTTATATTAAAAGAGGCGTTATACGGATTTAAATAGGCACCTAGGGCTTGGTATGAGAGGTTAAGCACTTTTCTATTAGAGAGATTTTTGTAAAAGGAAGTGTAGATATCTCTCTTTTTTTGATAAAATTAGGAGATGATATACTCATTGTTCTTATATATATTAATGATATCATTTTTGGATCTACAAATAAAATCTTTGTGATAAATTTTTAAAAATAATGAGTAGTGAATTTGAGATAAGTTTAATGGGAGATCTAAGTTATTTTCTTGGTTTTAGCATTAAGTAAAATGAGTAGGGAACTTTTTTTAGTCAGTCAAAGTATATTAAAGACATCCTCAAGAAGTATGAAATAGATAATGCTTAACCAGTAACTACACCAATTAGTTCCTCAGTTCAGTTGGATAAGGATCATTGCTTTATTTGACTACTGGCAGACCATATATAATGTTTAGTATTTATTTGTGTTCTATATTTAAATCTAATCTAAATGAATCACATTTAATAGTAGTAAAAAGAATTTTATGATATCTTTTAGGAACTCAAAATTTAGGAATATGGTATCCTAAGTACAGCTCTTCATTTGAAATTATTGGATATTCTAATTCAAATTTTACAGGTTGTTGGGTTGATCGAAAGAGTACATATGGAATTTGTCAATTCATAAGAAATTTATTAGTTTCTTGGTCTAGTATACAATAAAATATATGTAGCCCTATCTACTACTGAAGCTGAATATATTACCTTAGGAAGTTATATGGCATAAGTTCTTTGGTTGAAACAACAGTTGATTGATTTAAGATTTGTAATAAATATAATTCTAATTTATTGTGATAACACTAGTTTCATTTGTATTTCAAAGAATCTTATTCAATATTTTAGAATCAAACATATAGATATATGACATCATTTCATTATGGATCATGTAACCAAAGGAAAAATTTAATTGAATCATGTTCTACTGAAAATCAACTTGTACATATTTTTATAAAACCTATAGCCTTTGATACATTTAGCATTTTAAGTACAAGGTTAGGTGTGATTAATCTTAATACTTAAAATTAAAATATTCTTTAAACATGATATGTTTTATGTTTATGTCTTATTTTAGTTTGTTTTTTTTTTTTGTTTATTTGATAGTTATGTGGATTTTTTTTTGAGTTTTCAATTTGTTTTTGTTTGTTATGTGTGTTAAAACTAAAAGCATGTCACTTTATTTTTAGAAGTGTGTTTGATTTTCATGTATTTTTTGTATGTTCTATTCATACTACACAAATATATATTCATATTGTAAGAATTCTATAGCATGTCTATGATTGATCATGGATTTGAACTCGCAAAATATTAAAATTTTACATAATGTTGTAATGTATGATGACATCATCGTACATACAATTAATACAGATTCTTATGTATGCATATATAAATGGTTATCTGGGTAGAATCAATTATTATATATGGTCGTACATACAAAATCATTTTTTTTATATGATGTAGTTGTCAGTTTCTATGAGGGTGGAACCTAACCACCTTTAAAATAATCTTTAATATTCTAATTGTCTTGGACGAACACCTCTTTGCATGTACAACTGTGTGGTAAAAAAACTTGTACTAAAGGATGCCTCATAAATGGTGCTTTATGAAAAGTCATTTCATTTTGGCTATTTCCATCCATACGCACGAAAATAATTTCATCCAACCAAATTTTGTACTATATGAAAGGTAGTTTTTCTATATATAGAAAGATTTTAGAATTGATTTTCATTCACTTTCATTTTCATTTCTAAACCTTGTTGAGCCCTCATTTTAGGAATGGATAGTTCGAGTAAGCATTCACGTGTTACTAAGGGGTCTTCGTTTAAGATAGGAGGGGATGATAATTTTTTGTCAAAAGATAATGAGGATGCATATTTTTAGTATGTAGTCATCAAAATCACATCTTCTAGACTCCTCATTCAAGATGACATTCACTTTTCGGTCATGCCTCTCTTTGCTTCCACTCAGTTATCTTTTATTCTGATCTTATTCTACACCTTCCATAAATAGTCCTTTCATTTCTTCTTAGCGAACATGAGATTCAATGATGATCAAACTAGGATAACCTCTTTTATCCAAAAATAGTGAGTATAAATTATAAAGGAAGATTTAGGAACTTTTCTTCATTTAAGAACTCATGGAACTCTAGCTCACACCTTAACCTCTAAATCTAACTATGATTGGATTGAGATTAATAAAACTCGTAGAGGTGTATCTCTCAAGTATGTCACTTAGCAAGAGTCTACACATTGAACCAAAATGACCAAATTATCCAGTATGTCTTAATAACTTCAATCATTCCTAAGGTTGGTGATCGTATAAATATGACTCCTCTTCTATCCACTATTACTTATTTGATCATGATTGGAAAACCTTTTGACGAGGCCCAACTCATCCTGGATTACATTTATAACCTTTCTTAAATTGGTCTTCCTCAACATGAGAGGAAGAAGAACATTACTCTAGGACACTTAGTGACATACATCGTAGACAAGAAGTACTACATTGTTCATCCTAATCCTCCCACAAAATTTCTAATCTTTTTCACTGATGCTTCATTTCAATCATTATTTGGGAGAGACCAGTTTTAGTGGTGATTTTGAAGAAGAAAGGGGAGCTCTTGCACCTGCACCTGATCAGCACTATTTTCAAGAGTTAGTCTAGCATTTTGATTATATTGAAACTCACTTTGATCAACATTTTGATCAAATTGAGACACGCTTAAACCAGTAGGATGCAAGATACTAGGAGGACATGGGGTGGATCTGTGGTTAATTTGACATGGTAAATACCAATGTAGCTATGATGAATGGCTATTTTTTAGTGTTCAACCAACCACATCCTCTAGGTAAGGGCCCCTCTGACTTTTAGATGTACTTCTTTGTAGTTTCTTTTGCCAGTCCATTACCTGTGTTGTGATGTGATGTGATGACATCTTTTTATTTCTCTTTTACAGTACTTATTTTGTTTGGGATGTTTATGTTTTGAAGTTGTATTTTTTTGATATTGATATCATTGCACAGAATGTCATGTTTTACAAATTTTGTTTTTGTTCTTATTTTTACATATAAGCATGTCATTACGAAAAGCCTCATTTAATTGATCTAAAAATGTTATAAATTAACTTGCTTTACAAAATTAATTTCATTATGAAATCTAATTTTTAAAAAATTTAAATTAAATTATAACTAGATTAAGTTAAGAATATCAATTTTATATTCTTTTAGGTAAATATAATTTGAATATCATTATTACAATATTGATGTCTTATTAATTTTTATCTTTTCTCAATACGATTAATTTTTTTATTAAAGAAGTTTGATTTTAGATTACTTATTTTTGAAACTCTAAAAAATTCTATCAAAAAGAAATGTACAATGTATGCAAAAATCAAAAGTATGCGCAATAATTTGCAAAGTAAAAAGAGACACAAAATTAGCACAAATAGAAAAAAAGATGAACAAAGTGTACCATAAATATTTAAAAAGATGCATAATGTCGCCAATTAAAATTTTTCTTTATTATATTTTTTTCTCTATCATTTAATCTTTAATTTAAATCAATCTAATTTTCAATTATACTTTATATTGAAAATTAAAATTAACTAATCTTAATTTCATCATTTTTGTAATAATCATCCTTATTTAATTTTTTTACGATGCATCATAATCTTGATTAACTTTTCTTATCTAAGTTATTCTTTAATTTAAAAATTTTGAATCATTCTTTTCCATCTTGTGCAATTAATTTTGTTTTTGCAATTATTTTACAATAATTTTTAAGGTCAATACATTTAGTTTATCGTTTGACATCTTTCATTTCAATTTCTTTTTCCTTTTTTTTATTGTAAAAAGGGGGAGTAATGATATTGTTTGTGTTGTTTTTGTTTGTGTTCTTGTTTGTTTGTGTTTTTGTGATTATTTTTATATTTTTATGTTTTTTGTGTTTTATGTTTTTATTGTTTTGTTGTTTTGTCATAATGAAAAAGGAGGAGATTGTTGAGATTGTTACAACTAGTTATTCGATTGTTGAGATTATTAAAGCATGTGTATTTTTTATGATTCTAAATATTATTATTTTAATTACTATTTCTCCTAAGATATTTTGGATATTTTTCTTTTTGTGTTTGTGTATACTAATATTTCATAAAAATCACACTCCATATTATAAGAGATTTCAAATTATATTAGATTAGGGTTCATTATAAATGGAGTGTGTATTTTTTACTTTTATTGAGTCTAAGAGAATGTGATTATAATTGAATAATCATGCACAAACATACTGGGGGAGTGTTAAAAAATTTGTAATTTTTTAAAACTAATTGTACTATATGATTTCATTTCATACAGGACAATTTCTTAAGTTATTTCCTCCTACGAACAGTTAAACAAATTGTGGAAAGAAAATTTTTCAAAGTACTGATCATACTGTACGAAGAGTTCTTCATACATATGACATTTATAGTATGAAATAATTACATTCTTATTCATCCTGGTGATCTTTGAATTTTTTAAAATTGATCGAACTGTATAAAGTGACCTTCGTACAAACGACATCTAGAGTACAAAAAGAACGGATCCCTTTTCATCCCGACGAACACCAAATTTTTCTGAACTAATCGTACTATAAAATGCCTTGTTCATACAGACGACATCCAGAGTACAAAAATGTAGGGAACCTTTTAATCCCGATAAACCCAAATTTTTTTTTAACTGATTGTACTGTATGATATCTTTTTCGTATAGACGACGTCCATAGTATGAAAATGTGTGTATCTTTTCATCTCAATGAACCAAAAAAATTTCTTAATAGTTTGTACAATATGAATATGGTTTATACTAGATGATTATTCTATACAAAAATATTTCGTGCAGGTTTGTACATATCAATTTTTGAATTACTCATACGTATGAATTATGATCGTACTGTATGATCGTATATGCTCAAAATGGAAATTTTTAGTTTTATGGACTATTTTTTATATCTTTCATATAAAAAGTCCCTAGAAATTGACTTGGATGAATCTGTTCGTCATGATTTCTTTAAGAGTATGGAAAGTGTGTTTTGGGGGAGTGTTTGAGAGAGAGAGTTCTTGCAAGTGTAGTATGAAGGGTTCACAAGGTCACTCAAAGGCAAGAATTTATTTTATATTTTTTTACTTCTCTCCCTTTCTTCTTTCTAGTTGCTCGAGAGAAGATCTTTGAAGAAGATCTGGTACTTTGCCAACACATAGAGGGTGTGAAAGGATAATAATTCTCTACTAACACTTGGAGGGTGTGAAAGAATGATGGTTCTATACCGACACTTGTAGGGTCTAAAATGAAAATGGTTCTCTATCGATACATGGAGGGTGTAAAAGGATGATAGTTCCCTACCAATACTTAGAGGGTATGAAAGGATGATTATTCCCTGCCAAGACTTAGAGGGTGTGAAAGGATGACGGTTCTCTGCTGCACCGGGGATTGGTGGAAGAGAGGAAATTTGTAAAGGCTTCTCCGCATTGTTGTGGGAGTAAAAGGAGAGTGACTTTTATAATTATGTAATATCTAAAGTGGGAGTCTTCAATATGTGGACATAGGTCTTGTTGGACCGAACCACTATAAATCTTTGTGTTCAATTTTATTTTCACACTTTTATTTTAGCATTTTACATCTTTGTGTTAAAAAATTTAAGAAAATCGATTTCCATTAATTATCGATAGAATAAATTTCTAAAATACCAATTCACTCACCCTCTTGGTTAGCCTTGGGAAATTTGTATAGGTTTAACAACATATATGAACTTTACAGAGCCAACACCGAAAAAGTCTTGCACCTTTCACTCCATTATTTTTTTATGATTCTAACTTAAAGGGAACACATACCCCTTATTAAGACCCACTTATAACTAGAGTGAGAATTGGTGATCCGTGCTACAATGTGAAGAGAATCTTGGTCGATAATGAGAGCTCTATATATGTTTTATTCTACTCCACTTTTCTTAATATGGGCCTTCTAGAGGAAAATTATAGCCTATCGCTGGTCCATTATATGAATTTGGCAATCTACGTAGATGAGTGGAAGGAATGATCAATCCTCTAGTCATACTTAGAGAGTTCTCCATAAAGGCTACACACTCCCTCTAGTTTATTACAGTAAAATAAGAATTGGCCTATAACACAATCTTTTGTAGGCTGCTTTAATCAATCTTTGGGATTATTGTTTCAATCCCTCACCTCAAACTAAAATTTCACACCCCAATAGGAATCGATATAAAATGAGGAGATCAATAAGTAGCATAATCCTTCTATCTTAGGAAGGATCAACTATGCCGATCAATTACATTAATCATCAAGGACTTTGACCTCCATAATGAGGATATTCCTCAGAGGGATTTCCCTATAAAAGATTGTACTTATGCCTCTGAGCACCCTTCAAGAATGGTTCAAATTGGTTCGCTTCTCCTAAATGAAGAGAAGAAAACCTATTTAGATTTTCTACATACAAACCAAGATATTTTTGTGTGGATTCCAGCCAATATACTTAGAATTAACCCTAAAGAAATCATGTAATCCCTCAAAGTTAGCCCGACATACATGCCAGTAATCCAAAAAGAAGCAAAACTTTGTTCAAGACCATCAACAGATAATTGAGAAGGGAGTTGATAAGCTTTTGGAGGCTAGATTTATAAGGGAACTACACAACCTCACTTGGTTGGCAAATATCATCATGGTTCAAAAGGCAAGTGGAGCCTATATAATACACGTAGACTATACAAATATTAGAAAAGCCTCCCCAAGGATAGTTTTTGGCTTCCCCATATTGACCAATTTATTACTAACCTGTTTTTGGATTATGATTTTGATGATAGCAAACAAATCTTATTTCACTATAACTGCCATTTTCTCTATTGATTTTTCAGGACCCAAAGATCGGACGAAAATTAGAATCAGCTACAGATTGGGTAGATTAGGGTTGAGTCAGTCTGTAATCTTTTTTTTTTTCCTTTTCTTGAGTCAATTATAATCATTGGTGTGACTGATGCAAAGTAGCCCTACACATACACACTTGAGAGACTTAGAATTTTGATTTTTACTCAAATCGGCCAGGATAATATTTATATCGGCCTGGACGATCAGGCTTAAAATAGAAAATCTAATCATGGGTTCTTAATTAAGGCAGCCATCATTAGCCATCGGCCTAGACGATAGGCTCAAAATAGAAAGAAATTGCCGCCATAAATAATTAAGGTATTCTGTATTTTTGGTAATCGGCTAGGGCCTAGATGATATTCACAATTATGCCTTAATTGATCAGACAATCAAGAAAGTAATTAAGGATGATTGATACGATCACATCATTCTGGATGATTGTAGGATAGACCAGGACGATCTAGTAAAAAAACCTTAGTTACTCCTAGACGATCTGGATCGGACAGCTTGAATTCAGGGCAATGCTCTGGACAATTTTCCTCTGATTTCAACTAATCCGCCGGGACGATCGTGAGATCTTCCTGGATGATCAAGCCAATTTTCAATTGTCCAGTTTTCATTCAGAGCGATGCTCTGGCCAATCTCATGGGATTTGTACTGATCGGCCAGGACGATTTACATATCGCCCTAGACGATATAGTCGGCAACTTGTAATTAATGAGCTCCTTTGAAGCTCTTCTATTTAAGAGCTCTTGTTCAACATTTTTGAACATCCTTGGCTGTTGTCTTGACCAGAGAAAACCTAAAGGAGAGAGAGAGAGAGGATCTTATGAGGGCGAGTTTGTGAGGGGATTCAGAAGGGTTGCTCTAAGCATTATTCCACTTCTTCTTTCCTAGAGTATCTTGTCCTTGGAAGGGTTGGGAGAGGTAAGTTCTAGCAAGCGATTGAGGTTCTCTGCTTGCTTCAGTAGGAAGAAAAAGGAGGAAGGTTCTCTGCCTTGCCGGGTGTGGCAAAAAGATGTGTTTGTAAAGGCTTCTTCACCTTGCTGTGGGGGCTAAAGGGGAGTCACGATTGTAGTGCAATACTCGGAGGGCGCCGCCATGGAGTGGATGTAGGTCGAGTTGACCGAACCACTATAAACCCTTGTGTTCTTATTTTTTACTGCTTCCCCATTTATTTTCTTCCGCACTTATTTTTGCGGTGATTTGGTTTGCATTCGTGATTTTCTTAAAGAAATTTTTATATACCAATTCACCCCCCCTCTTGGTTAGCCTTGGGCTAGTTCTATAGGGCTTGACATCCCGAACAAATTTTCAAGTGGTATCAGGGTGGGATTTATAAAAACTAAGTTTGAAAACTTTTTGAATTTTGATCCATGCCTAAATTTGGGAATTGTAATACACCGGAAGGGTATTCTTTTACTTGACCACCTTTATTTGATAATATCCCATTTGATTTTTGGAAAACTCGCATGTCTATATTTTTACAATCTACTAATTATCGCATGTGGATGCTTGTTACGGATGGTTACACACCTCCAACTGGTAAACTTAACGGCATTACTGTTCCACTTCCTTTTACTGAATGGACTTTAGATGATAGGGATTAGGCTCAATTGAATGCAAAATGTCTTAATTGATTTTTCTGGGCTTTAAAATCAGAAGACTACATGTGTGCTTCTACTTGCAAAATTGGTAAAGAAATTTGGGATAAATTGTGTATCACTTATGAATACATTAATGAAGTTAAAAAATCCCATTTGAACATTCTCTTGCATGACTACAAACTTTTTCGTATGAAACCTCATGAATCAATTTCTAAAATGTATACGAGATTTACTCAGATTGTTACTTTTTGCATGCCTTAGGAAGAGAGCCTTCGAACTTTGAAAAGTAAACAAGATTTAACGATGCTTGCCTTCTTTTAATGCTAAAATCTCTGCTATAACTGAATATAAGGATTTGAACACGTATTCTATTGACAACTTACTTGGCTCACTCATTGCCTACGAGCAAGGGGTGAATCAAAGAAATCTTGATGCAGGTGAGAAAAAGAAAGAGAAAATGGTGGCATTGAAGGAACACAAATCTGACTCCTATTCTTCCGGGTCTGAGAGCGATGAAATTGTCTTCATCTCAAGGCAATTCAGAAACTTTCTAAAGAAGAAGAAAAAGCATCATTGGAGACAAGGTAAGGATAACAAATATTCTAAGGGATCTTCTGATGTTGTTTGTTATGAATACAGGAAGCCTGGACATGTGAAAGTTGATTATCCTACACTTTAAGATCACTCAAGCAAAGAAAAAGAAAAGGGTGAGGAGAAATCCAAGTTTAGGACGGACAAGAAAAAAGTTCAAAAAAAATTCTGGGCAGAATCTGCATCAGATTCCTCTGAGACTGAACCTGAGGTAGAGACAACAAACCTGTGCTTAATGGGGGAAGATCATCTTGAGCAAAGCGATGATGAAGAGGTATGTAAACCAACTTATTATCAAAAAATTTGTGAGAAAATTTATGCATCATATAAAAAACTCAAGAAGACTCATGCTAGTTTAAAGTTAGAGCTTTTGAATTTACAAAAAGAATATGAAATTATTCTCAAAGATCATTCTACGATTGAGTAAAATCACATGGCTCTACTCAATGAATTTGATGATTTAAATAGAAAGCATTTGGAATTAATTGATGAGCATGATGCATTAAAAGTTTTACACACCTCACTTAAATCTGATTTTAAGAAATCTAAAGAGATAGAAAAAGATTTGAGGGTTGATAATGATATCTTAAAAAATAATAACTCAAGGCTTAAAAATGATTTGGACTCACTTAAGGGAAATTGGAAGACTCCCACTTTGAATCCAAAGCCAAAACCCAGGAAGAGGCATTATTACCCAAGTCAGTTAAGAAATCCTTTTCCTGGAATAAGATGCTTTTCATGTGGCTTTCTAGGACACATCTCACACACTTGAATTGTTCACCGTAGTACACATTAGGTATGGAGACCAAAATTGTATAATTCACAGCATAACTCACATGCATTATACTCTACTTTTTATGAGAAGGGACCCAAACCTATTTGGGTTCCTAAGTCTGACAGTTGTTGATTCTTGTAGGATTGCTCTCACTAAAGACCTCGTGAGAGCATAGGATACTTGGACAAACGGAGGCTCACTACTCACAACTGCTTAAACAAATTCTTGAATGGCATTTTGATTATTGCTATGTTTTTTTTTTTGTTTTTTTTTTGGTTAGTTGTGCTAGTCTTTTTTACTTTAGTTTTCTTTATGATGATTTTTCCTTGTTCTTAAACTTTGGAGATTTATGGCCAATGATTAGCAATTCTAAATCAGTTAAAGGGAGAAAACACCGTTGATGACTTCCCTCCCTCTAACCTCTTTTAGTGATATAATTTTCTTTTCTAAAACAAAAAGTCTATCTCGTTTTAACAAATGGTTTTAAAAATTAAGATCTTTTTTTCTTCTTGTTACAATAGTCTATCTTATATATATGATCCAAAGTTCTTATATATCCTTCAAGTTAATTAAAATCTTGCCGTTGCACTTATCATATGATTTTGAATTTTATTTTGTGGCTTGTTCTTCTTTATGTTAGAAAGAGAGCCCCTCTTCTCTAATATCTAGAAGATATAATCAAAACTAAGAACTTTTTTAAAGAGTTTGTTAAAGAGTTTCTAGCTTGCAAAAATTAAAAAGGGAAGAGGCCAATGTCGCCAAATTGAAAAGAAAACTATATACACAAAAGTGTATCAAAAATCAAAAGATGCTCAAAGAGCCAATCAAAGTGACAAGAGGCATAAAATGAGCCCACCAAATGCAAGCTATCCTCTCTTTTCAAAACTTTTTAAACTTAGAAGGACTCATGGGTTATTTGATATTTTCAAAGGCTTGATTTCAAATTCCATGAAAGAGACAAATTACTTTGGTATACTATTTTATAAGATATTTTGTTTGTAACCAAGTTTTGAATGGATCTTCTTTTCATCCAATTTATTTTTAGTTAGACCTCTTGTTTTCAAAAGACAATTTTTATCCTGGAAGAAGTCCGAGGTAGGATAAACATGATCGGATTTTCTACCATTTTCAAATTGTGACATTGTTAACTCATTGATCTTTCAAATCTTTAAAATTTAACTATCAGGGAAGTTTGTCATATGCTTTCTTTGCTAAAAACAAAAAAAATAGAAAATTTAAAAACAAAAAACTTCGTTCTTTTTTTGTTTTTGTCTATTTTTGTTATTTTTTAGTTTGTTTTCACTTTCGTTTAGGATTTTCTCTGATCATCTCCATCTTTTCTTGATTTTCAAATTCTTGTCACATCGTCCTGGCTGATACATTTATCGTCCTAGACAATATTACAATTTCTCTTCAAAATTCTATCTACTGAACCTTTTCTGAGCTTTTTGTAACTCATCGTCCCAGACGATCCCGTATCGTCCTGGACGATATGATCGAACTCAATTACAATCTTTTTTTGATCTTCTTGGCCGATACAATTTTTGTCCTGGCCGATACATTTATGGTCATCATCTTAGCTGATACACTAGATTGTCCTGGACGATCCACGTGTCAGTACGTTTAAATCCTTAAAATTAGCCTCGGACGATCCATTATTGGACAATCGTCCTGGCCGATCCACTGTTCGTCCTGGACTATAAATGTGGCACATATTTAAAATATTTTAACTTCGGCCGGTACTATCAATTATTGTGTATCGTCCTGGACGATACACCTAATCGGCCCGGAGGATCTGCTTTTTCAATGGTCGTCTGGCTTGATTCCTCGGGACGATCGCCTGTGTCTAGTCGTCCTGGCTGATATCTAATCGGCTTGGCCGATCGGACCGCATTTTTGACCAATCGTCCTGTACGTAATAATTAAACCAAATCGTCATGGATGATTATATGATCATCCTGGACGATATGGTCATTTCTTTAAATACAGGCCATTCCATCCATTATTTTCACCTCAACCTACTTCTTCTCTTGTGTTTACTTACTGATTTCTTGCTATGGCTGGTGGGAAGCGAGTCTGACAAGCTTCTGGAAGTTCCTCGAGGGCCACTCTGGACCCTCGATTCAGGGAAGTGGAGGATCAAGCAGCTTACCATCGTTACAAAGAATGTGGCATCACCCTTTCCAGAATAATTAATCCTGCCCACCTTTTATATCCGGTAATGGATCTCTTTGCTCACACTTCTCTCTGTGTCATTCTCACCCTTGCTGTCCCTTTTTCCTCAGAACTTCTGTTAGAATTTTATGCAAATCTTCGCATAAATCCTACTTTCACAGCCCTGACCTCCTATGTGAATTTACGCCCAATCGAGATCACATATCAGGACTGTGTTGAACTATTACAGCTATCCACCACCGGGGATAAGCTGCACATAATCATTTTAGATCCTAATTTTGACTGGCCCACGACAAATCATTTTCTTCGCCAAACCAACACACCCTTTCAAATTGAAGAGACTAACTCTTTAGTCAAAAATGCTAGGATAATTCAGCATGTCCTTCGCACCTCCATTATTCCAAAAGTCGGGGATCGAATCCACATCACTCCTCTACTTTCTCTGACTACCTTTTTCATCATGGCCCGGAGAGAATTTATTGCTATTGTTCTAATCTTTCGATACATTGATCATTTAATAACTATTCGTGATCCAGGCCATAGGAGGAAACCCATCCTTGCTTTAGGACATCTCATAGCCTATATTCTTGAAACCAAATACAGTCTTCAATTTCCTGCTCGTCATGACCTTCAGCCTCCTTGCTACTCAAACAGCTCTTTCAATATCCTTCACAGTACTCATCTCCACCCAGGGGATGGGGAACCTTAGGGGGCCGAGGAGGAGGAGGCTCCCACTCCCGTTCCTGATCGTGCTCCTCTTCGCTAGCACTCATAGTTTGACCAGTTAGTAGGTATATTTGATCGTTGGGAGACACATTTTGACGCTTAAATTGCCGCGTAGGAGCAGCAACATTTTGAGGACATGACTCGATATGAGCAGCACCGCACAGAGGACTTAGCCTATTTTGACAGCTACATTACTCTTTAGTAGCTGCAGTACGACCAGTACATAGCCTGGTTTAATGCTCAGTTTACTACGCTAGCTGTCTACTTTCAGCAGGCTCCACTACGTCCACCTCCATCTGATGATCAGGATCCCTCGTTCTTTTAGTTTTAGTTTTTTTATTGCTTTCATTTTTTGTTTTTTTAGTTGGTTGCTTTAGTTTAAGTTTCCTACTCCTTTTTGAGATGTCAAAAGGGGGAGTAGTAGTACTTATTTAGTATGTTTTTACTTGTTCTGATATGTTTGTACTTATTTTGGTAAAAAATTTAAAAGCTTGTTTAGTTTTTGCATTACTATTTTAGAATTTATTTTTGATATGTTTGCCACCATAAAATAGGGGGCGATTGTTACAAACCTATTTTTGGATTATGATTTAGGTGATAGCAAACAAATCTTGTTTCACTACAACTGCCATTTTCTCTATTGATTTTTCAGGATCCAAAGATCGGACGAAATAAGAATCAGCTATAGATTGGATAGATTAGGGTTGAGTCAGTCTGTAATCTTCTTTTTTCCTTTTCTTGAGTCAATTGTAATCGTTGGTATGACTGCTACAAAGTAACCCTATACACACACACTTGAGAGACTTAGAATTTCTGTTTTTACTCAAATCGGCTAGGATGATATTTACATCGTCCTGGACGATCAGGCTTAAAATAAAAAATCTAATAAGGGGTTCTTAATTAAGGCAGCCGTCATTAGCCAATCGGCCTGGATGATACTTGTATCGGCCTGGACGATAGGCTCAAAACAAAAAAAAAAAAATTGCCGCCATAAACAATTAAGGTATTCTGTATTTTTGGTAATCGCCCAGGACGATCTTGGATTGACCAAGACGATCTTGGAATGGCCTGGATGATATAAAAAATTATTCCTTAATTGATCATACAATCAAGAAAGTAATTAAGGATGATTGATACAATCACATTGTCCTGGATGATGGCAGGATCGGCTAGGACGATCTAGTCAAAAAAACTTAGTTACTCCTGGATGATCTGGATCAGATAGCTTGAATTAAAGGTGATGCTCTAGAAGATTTTCCTCTTATTTTAACTAATCAGTCGGGACGATCGTGAGATCATTCTGGATGATCAAGCAAATTTTCAATCGTCCATTTTGCATTCAGGGCGATGCTCTGGCCGATCTCATGGGATTTGTACTGATCGGCCAGGATGATTTACATATCATTCTGGATGATATAGTCGGCAACTTGCAATTATTGAGCTCTTTTGAAGCTCTTCTATTTAAGAGCTCTTGTTCAACATTTTTGAACATCCTTGGCTGCTGTCTTGACCTGAGAAAACCTAAAGGAGAGAGAGAGAGGGAGAGAGAGAGAGAGAGGATATTGTGAGGGGATTCACAAGGGTTGCTCCAAGCATTGTTCCACTTCTTTTTTCCTAGAGTCTCTTATCCTTGGAAGGGTTGGGAGAGGTAAGTTCCAGCAAGCGATCGAGGTTCTCTGCCTGCTTCAGGAGGAAGGTTCTCTGCTTTGCCGGGTGCGGCAAAAAGAGGTGTTTGTAAAGGCTTCTCCGCCTAGCTGTGGGGGCTAAAGGAGAGTCACGATTGTAGTGCAATACTCGGAGAGTGCCTCTAAGGAGTGGACGTAGGTTGAGTTGACCGAACCACTATAAACCCTTGTGTTCTTATTTTTTACTACTTCCGCATTTATTTTTTTCCACACTTATTTTTGTGGTGATTTGGTTTGCATTCATGCTTTGCTTAAAGAAATTTTTAAATACCAATTCACCCCTCCTCTTGGTTAGCCTTGGGCAAGTTCTATAGGGCTTAACATCCCTAACGAACTTTCACAATTGGTCAATTCCACCTCTGAACATCAAGAGTTGAGCTTCAGGGATGCATACATTAAAATAAATATGAACCCAACTGATGAGGAGGTAACAACATTTCAAACAGGCAAGGGATTGTACTACTATTATGTGATACCATTCAGGATTAAGAACATTCGAGTGACATATCAAAGTCTTATGTATAAGGTTTTCAAAAATCTTATTGGGCGCACTATAGAAGATTATGTCGATGATATGTTGGTAAAATGTCCTAAAAATTTCAACATATACCTGACTTAGAACAGAGCTTCCACCTACTATGATGTTATAATATGTGACTCAATCTAACCAAGTGTGCTTTTGGAGTCACCTCTGAAACATTCTTAGGGTTTATGTTAACCAACCAAGGGATTGAGGCCATTCCCGAGAAGAATAAGGCACTAAGGGACATGGACAAGCAAACCTGCCTTTGGTGCTCCACCCTGACAACATGTCATATATAGGAAAGTCATTAATAGTCCACAGTAATATTGCACGCATCATGAAATTTTCTCCACATGCTGCATCATAACTTTTAACACCTTTCCATAATTGTTTCAATTCATGAATCAAAGATTTGAGATAAATGTCAATGTCATTTCTAGGACATTTCTCACCTGGTATAATCATTGAAAGAATAAATGATGATTATTTCATTCCACTCCATGGGGGAATATTATATGGAACCAGATTCACTAGCCAAATGTTGTATGTACTGCTCATTACATTGAAAAGATTAAAACAATAAGTAGCTAAACCAAGGAGAACATTCCGTGGATCTGCAGCAAAATCCAAAAATCTTGAATCAAATTATTTACATACTTCTCCATTAGTAGGGTGTCGTAGCATACCATATGTATTTCATTGTGTGGCAAGCCAAATCATCTCTTCTGCCATTTTTTTGGTTTGAAATAATCTTTGAAGTCTTGGAATCAAGGGAAAATATAGTAGAATCTTAGTAGGTTTAATCAAAAAATTTTTATCTTGTGTAATATTGCTCTTTTGTTTAGGAGTCCATCTTGATGCTCCACATACTTCACATACATTCTCATTAGACTTATCTCCCCAAAACAATGTGCAATCATTAGGGCATGAGTGTATCTTTGTATAACAAAGATCAAAAGACTTCATTAATTTTTTAACTTTATATGTACTTTTGGGCAATGATGATCCTTTAGGAAATGATTCAATAAGTAACTCTAATAACATATCGAATGATCTTGCAGTCCAAGAGTTTAGGTATTTCAAATGAAATAAATGTAATATGAATGACAACTTTGAAAATGTCTTACAT
Source organism: Dendrobium catenatum (assembly GCF_001605985.2). Classification (NCBI taxonomy): domain Eukaryota; kingdom Viridiplantae; phylum Streptophyta; class Magnoliopsida; order Asparagales; family Orchidaceae; genus Dendrobium; species Dendrobium catenatum. The sequence continues at coordinate 476,619 of NW_021319220.1, forward strand.
CCGGGATATAATTTTTCCCCCACATCTTCCAATAACTTTGACTGTTTTCATCTAGTTTAGTTGAAGCTTCAGTAAATTTTTCATGCTGATCTACTAAGTTAATCAATTCATTGATTGGAGCAAATGTATCCCTCAACAAGCCTTCAATATTATCTATATGTGATTTCTCATTTTGAGTAGTTTCTGATTCAAAATCAGATATATTAACAACACCTTCTTTTTCTGTACCTTTAACAACAACTTGATGATCCTCCCCATGTCGATTCCAAGCAACATAGCACGTAAAGAATCCATTGGTAAAAATGTGTTCCTTGACATCTTGTACTGAATGAAAATATCTGTTAATGCATGATTTGTAGGGGCATAATATCTTTCATGATAGATTCTTACTACGACTAGCAAAATCTAAAAAATCTTCAACTCCTTTTTGTATTCACGACTCCATCTTGACATGGTTATCCAACTCTTATTCATTTTAATTCAACTGCAATTTTTAACAATTGATAATAGTTAAAAAAAACTATTTTAGTTCATATTTTTAATAGTCTCAACTAGAAATACTAAAAGTTAAAAAAGAAATAAGCTTGCCTTTAAATGATCGGACATGTAAACTTTATTCAAATGTAACAAAAGATGGTATGAAATTAATTATATGATTTAAGAATTACAATTGATAAACTAATAATCTTTATTTTTAACTTGTTCAATCTATTCAAGTTCTATTACAATCATGGAGGATTAATAGAACACATATTAATGATTCCAATACATATGAGAATGTTGTAAATAAATATAAGCCATCATATCAAGTTAAATTTTAACAACTAAATATTACTAATAACTATCTTGAGTTTACACTACTCAATGATACAAAGGACTAAAATTTTTCCTGGAGGAAAATGCAGATGTCTTAGAAATTTCAGAGCTGTGGCCATTTCATCTAATAAATAAGATGGATATTATAAGAATGAATATAACTTGGTCAACTAATGAACATTTATTTTAATAACGAGAGACTTGTCAAATAAGTTTAGTTTGCAACTTTGAACGGTGAAATTTTGAATATATAAGGATGAGTTAATGGTTCAAATCTCTTGATGAAATATTTGGTTTGAAGTCTCTTGAAGAGATTTAGGTTTCGTTTGGAATATCTTTCTTATTATTTTAAAAAATAGTAATAAAGTTATCCCAAATGAAACCTTAGATTTGAAACAAATATGCTATCTAGTGATCTAAAAAACTCATCTTAATTTTGGATTTGAAAGTACTAATCAGCTAGCAGTCTAACAATAAAGAAGTTTGATGATTTGGAACAAAAAAATTAGATTGATTAATTAGCATTGATCTCAATGAGTGATTCAAATATGTATATATAATTGTTGGTGGAATTTTGGAAAACAGGTTTTGAAAAATATTAGTTTTCTTTGGGGATTTTAAGATTAAGGTTGAGCTCTAATTCTAAGGTCGAATCAACTCGTTAGAAAGAGTATATCACCCCGGGGGACAAAGATAAACTTTCATAACGGTATTCAGACTTAGAAATATGTAAACTCATCTTGAATATTATGATCGGGTCCTAAAGAGAACTTCATATGGCCCCGAAGGAGCAAAGTAGAGTTCAACTAAATACCCAATTACAATATTCAAGAAGTATGATCGTCGCATTCACATCCAAAGCCTTATCGAAGAAGGATATATCTCCCCAAAGGGAAATGATACCATTCTACGATAATTCTTCTAATGCAACGACGACGATCATTCTTTAACTTTTCCCAAAGAAATCTAGTGAAGTTTTAAAATCAATTTTAAAATCAGGTGTGTGGGGTTCTAAATCTCCTACGAGCGCAAGCCCTCGTAGTTAATTATATCGTAGGGAGATAAAATCTCCTACGAAAACTCTCGATTAAAATAATGGCAGAATTTTGTTTAGAGTTTCTAGGAGTGATATCAAAGTATGAGTAGAATTATTGGAAAATCAAAAGGGAATGGATCAAAATTGAGCAGTTATTAACAGAGTTAAAGAATGAGAGGTAGGAGACACTTTGAGATTTCAGAACCATCCGGAAGTGTCTCAACTTAATCTAAGTGTTGGGCTTTATGTTTT
>NW_021319220.1:483452-495953 GCF_001605985.2 Dendrobium catenatum
TATATATATATATATATATTAAAACAGATTTTTTTGTTTTTTAGGGTGGTCAGACTAAATCATCCGCATGTGCCCCCCCTCGCCTATTACGTCAAGCATGTGCAATTACACTAGTTAATAAAATGCATGAAAAAGTGTATTCCACTGTAGATAACGTAATGTTTGTGATTTTTTTATGTGATTAAAAAATAAATACTATATAATTAAATAAAAAGATTTAAATATTACATACATAAATTGAATTTAATTTCTATCATAAAATAATTCTCATAAAAAAGAAATAAAAAAATAGTACATTTGTAATGTTGTTTAAAAAATAAAATTATTTACTTAAAAAACTAAATTTAAAAAAAGTTGTATTTTTCATGATATTATTTGTCACATTTCGTGCATTTTCACATTGTATGGGAATTTAATTTTTATACCATTTTATATAATTAATTTTGGGTCATCACATCTTTGTTGTGTGTATGCTCGTTGATGTAATATTTGCAAGCTATGTTTCTTCTTTGATGGGGGACTAAATTATAAGTTAGTATGTACAAATGACGATTCAAAAAATTATTGAATGCAAACTTTGCATGAAGATCTAGCACACTAACAGATAAAAGAACATGTGTGTAGTATTCATAAGAGACACCAAGATCATTACGTTGAAAAACCTAAAAAAAAAAAAAAGAAAAAGAAAACCACGGGGCCTGGCTTAGTTTGAATGAATCCATTATTAGAAATAATATCCTTTTTCAAAGAAGGTTGCTAGCTTAATGTAGAAAATACATATTTTATATAGCTCGTATCTGGTAACTACTTTTAAAAGAGTATTGACACGTCGGTTTGGTCATTAGGACTGCAGTCGACAAGAGGATGACAGTTGTCGGAGGGATTGTAGTTGGTAGGCGTGGATGGTTAAAGGGACTATAATCGACGTGTGATGGTGGTCGGAAGGACCATAGTCAAAGGTTCATAGCGGTTGGTGGGACCGTAGTCAGCAGGTGATGTTGGTCATAGGGATCATAGTCAGTAGGCGACAATGGTCAGAGGGATTGTAGTCGACGGGCTATGGTGGTCGGAACGACCATAGTCGACGAGCGGTGGTGGTTGGAGGGACCTTAGTTGAGTGATAAAGGATGAAAGGACCATAGTCAAGGGGTGATGGTGGTCTTAGGGACCGTAGTCTACGGCCAACAGTGATCAGAAGGATCGTTGTCGGAAGGCAATGATTTTTAGCATGACCATAGCTAGTGGGACATAGTGGTTCGAAGGATTGTAGTTGACGGAAAATGATGGTCGGAAGGATCGTAGACAATGGGTGATAGTGGTTAAAGGGGTTATAGTTAGATGATTTCAACTCATCACTTCTCAAGGTCAAGGAGAAGATAGCATGCTAAAGAGAATGTTCCATTTATATCTGATGATCGCTGGAGATTCAGTATTTATCAACCATTAGGCATATGTCTAGAAATATTTAGTTTTTGCGAAAAGATCCAACAAAAATAAATACAAAGCCAGAAGTCTGACAATGATTAGTGGTCGAAGGCCGGTGCTGGGCTTTTGGTACAAGCTTGAGAAAGCAAGAGAGATCCTCATTTTTTATCTCCTCTTCTACCCCCTTTGTGAAGAATGAGGGGTATATTTATAGTATTTTAGGAGTAACATGACTAGTAAATAGGGGGAAGATCAAGAGTTTGTTGGAAGTTTTTCAATGGTTGACTGATATCGACGCCCTCAATCATGGATTGCTTACTAAGCATTTGAGTATCTTAATGATGTCAGAATTTGTTGATCTTGGGCTCGTTGGATTCATCTCATTGAGCCTCTCTATTCAACTACAACTATAACACATTTGGATATTATTTACTCATCTAATTAATATTTTGATGCTTTTAAAATAAGATTTGGACCAATTTGGGATCATATTGGAAGATTTTGGTGTCATTGTGGTCATATCTTTGAGATGTTTAGTTTGACTATAAGTTTGCCAAAATTAGAGTTCTGATGATTAGGGATTTTATTTTGAAAGTTTTTATTCATATTTGCATTGAGATTTGTACCCAATCAAGATTATTTTTTGATGATACACACACACACACAATTACACACACGCACGCGCGCACACACACACACAAACACACACACACACACACACACACACGCGCGCACGCGCACACACACACACACACACACACACACACACACACACACACACACACACACACACACACACACACACACACACACACCATTTTTTGGTTATTCACATTAAAAAAAAAAGTTGTTATTTTTAAGTTCAATCTTTTTGTTTTGATAAACTTTGGAAAAAATTTATATATTAAGTACATTCTTTCTACCATAGTAAATTTTCTAACATGTATTAATTTGTCACTATTTATGGGAGCATTCTCAATATACTATAGATAATTTTTTAATGCTTTACAATTAGTCCATCTATTAGGGACAACACAATCTTGGTGGTGATGTTAGGGACAACATAATCTTGGTGGTGATGGCCACACATGCCACACTTTGGAGGATCATATATGAATGATGGAAGAAGTTCAAGTTGAACTCTTACAGCATTTAGAGAAGCCTAAGTAATAAAGAGACTATTATACCATAATAGAGTTCTCTCAATAGAAACTCAACAATATTTTTTTAGTATTCCATTTGATTACATCATCATGATGAAACTCCCATTCTCCTTAAACCTCAATATTTTTTATCAAGCACTTCAATCCATCCTTCGTGCATTTCTCAACAAATATGTAACCCTCAACTAGCCATGAAGGGCTTAAATTGATCTGGCCTTATTAATGTCTCTAGTGATCTTAAAAGAGATGAGCTATGATACTTTTTAAGAAGGAATTCAATTTGAGGGAAGAAAACTAATTTATCTCTCATTGTTGCATTAAAGAGTGTTCAATTATGACTAATGCAGCCCTGCAACATCTTATTCATTAAGGTTTAAATTGTATGCAATTGGTCCTTAATACAAGACTGTTGACTCTTATTAATATATTGAACACTACGAAACCATCATTAGCCAACCTCTAAAAAATTTGATCCTATATTGGACTTTGAATGATCTAAATGTCCAAACAATGTTAAAATAAGCTAAATGCCCAAGGTGACCTACTTTGGTTTTAACATTTAATAACCTAAACCTATTCTTCCAACCTGTGCACATAGATCCATAAGACCATGGCCAAGAATTTTTCATGAACCCAAGTGAGTGAAGAGAGTAAACCCTTTTTGAATCAAAGTCTTAAAATCCAATTTAGTCCAATCTAGGCCATCATAATGCTTCCTTATGATTCCTTGAACCTTCTAAAGCTTCTTCCAACTTAACTCGCTTGCATGCGCTAAAAATTTGGATTGAACCAGGGACAAATAACTCTTGTGTGTTCAACATGGAACGACCTCTATAACTATGCCCAAGCTCTTAAAATGTTCTAGGACACTTATACAAACTTTATTGGACTCCGCCTAACTGCTTTTGTGAGCTCAATTTCTTTTAATTAGCAACCAAATAATTTCAGCACATATAGATATTTGTTTCACCAAAAGAAAAGTTACTAACATTAATTAAAAAAATAAATTTATGTGGGTTCGCATATCACATATAAGTTTATTCGCTTATTATTAAGTTAAAAATTAACCAAGCAATTTCTATATACAAATAGATAAAAGTTTTGAACAATAAATCTTTTTCATTAATAGTGTTTGCAATAATTTCAAAGAAAAAAAGATTGACTCTATTGTGTATTTTCATTTTAGTTTTCATTCAATCATATGGAAAAGGATCAACAATGGTGCTCTTACTCATAAATAAAGATCGCATGTTCTCCTGTATATAAGAGTTGTAAGGGATTCAAACAGAATGAGTTTATTGACTTATGAAGTAGAATTATAAATAGTGAATGTATGTTATTAAGGATCAAACCACTTATAATTATTAATATTTATAATATGAGTAGAGAATGTATATTATTATTAATATTACAATTTAGTTAACATTATTCTTGGACTTGAGTTTTCATCACTTTATTTAAGCTGTGGGGACTAACCTTGTTCAGACCTTCGAGCTTTAAAAATGTTCTTTGAGATAATTACCATAAACACAAAAGAAATAATTGCAATGTTTAACAATATTCTTTGGCCCTTTCTCCTATTTGTGAGAATATTTGAGAAATCTCTAATGCTTTTCTAATTTTATCACGACTCCTTCTACCTTCCTAGATCAATTTAGCTTTCAAATTTAATATGAAATCTTAGATTGATGAAATTAGGATATTATGGAGTAAATTTTTTTATGAAAGTACATATCCATTTTTCATCTATCTTTTTGTATTTACACTCTTGAACAAGCACATTGTTGTTGGCATTCATCTCCATGTTGTTGATGGAGTTTGCTTAAATTGTTAATAGTTCCATATGATGTGGTTAAGTATAAAATTATTAAATTATTGGTCTCGAGTGATAGGCTTAATCTTTTGTACTGAAAATGGATTTGACCACTAGTATATTTGACTGAACACCTATCTCCCTTAGGGGATCTTTTTTAATAAGTAATCTTAAGACCAATAGTTTGACTTGAATCAAGTAGTTCACATAGTTTGTGGTTCCCATATGTTGTGGCAAACATTGACTATGGTCGAGTAATGTGAAAGATCAAACGACTCTTAAAAATCTTCAACTTTTAATTCAATCCTCAACAACACATTATTCTTGAACTTATCATTATAGTGGTTAATATATTTTAAATTTTTTTTAGTGATTCATCATTATTTTAGGTTGGAAATACTAATTTAAACACAACTTATAAATAGTTATCTTAATGGTTGAAAATGAAGCACACTTGTGTGCAGATCATTATCATTTATGTCAACTTTATGAACTTTGCAACATAAGAAGTTGATTCTTCTTTTCAAAGTAATGGGTAAGTCCAAGGGATGATTTAATGGACTTAATGCTTTGGCAAAGTAGCCTCTTACTATTTTTTGTTCCATGTAAATGCTCTATTTACAACATTTTTTGCTCTGGGTAATCAAGCAGCTAAATTGGACCTTAAATTATTCCATTTTCTTACATGGTAGGACATGATATTTATCAACATAACAAAAATAAGTCTTGCAATTATTATTTGTTCTCTTCTAAACCATTAATTAAATTACCATTATCGAATTCAATAAGCTTTTTAAGTTATTGTCAATGAGCATGTTTGATTTCACAGGATACTTTGAACTAAAACTTTCTTTGAATTCAAGTAGCTTAGAGATACAAGCATGATTCAAACATTGAAAATGCAATATTATTCTTAAGTAGAATTAGAGATTCCCCACAAGAAAGGAAAAGCCTCAAACATTCCTTTTAACAAAATTGGTTCAATGAGCACTTTAGCAATACTTTTTACATGAATTATGATGAGTCGATATAAATGTAAGTTGTGTCATTGCAGAAAAATCAGTAAAGACCTCAAAGTTTAAGATTGGCCTAATCAGTGACTATGTGATGTTATATGTTGACATGAATTCTCTATTTATAATTTTCCAATGTTCTTCCACCATTTTGTTAATCTTCTTGCAAGCTTCCATCTCAGAGCAACCATGCTCTTTAACATAGCATTGAATTATGAAACAACATGATTCCATTTTTGTTCATTCTTAAGCAATTAAAATGAGAATATTGTTGAGTGCATTATATGATCAAAATGAATGTCTAGAGGATTCTTTAGAAAAATGATAAAATAAACATTTAATATAGGGAAAAAGCTCATTTGGAATATCATATTTAAATTACATAATTTTTTTTAATATAGTTAGTATTTATTACATCATCTAGTTTTACCCCAATCGAACCATCAAACCATTAACCTTTAATTATTCTTATTCATTAACCAATTCAAATTTCACAACCTTCCTAAAAATGTTCTAGGACGCTTCTACAAACCTTATTGAACTCTACCTAATTGCTTATGCAAGCTTAGATTCCCTAGCTTGGCTTCATAGGTCATAGATAAAAATTATATATGGCTTCATAGGTCAAAAATAAATTTATTGGGTTTTCGCTAAGTTAATGATTTGCCAATAACATGTATTTTCATCCTACAAATAGGTAAAGCATTGAACAACAATGCTCTTTCATTAATAGAGTTTGCAAAGTCTAATTTTAAAGAAAATAAAAGAATGATCTCCATCGTGTATTGTCATTTTAGTTTTCATTCGATCATATGGAGAAGGCTCAAAACTGGTGCTCTTACGCAAAAATGAAGTGAGCATGTTCTCCTATGAAGAAGAGTTGTGAGGAATTTTATGCCTTCAAAGTAGAGATTGAGTTTATTGAGTAAAATGAAGAATTATAAATTGTGAATGTATTGTATTAAAGATCAAACCACTTATAATTATTAATATTTATAATATAAATAGTGAATGTATGTTATTATCAATACTCCAATTTAGTTAAAATTATTATAGAGATTAAGTTTTTTTCACTTTATTTTAGATGTGGGGACTAACATGTCCATAACATAGATTTTGAAAAATGTGCCTCGAGAAAATTAACATAAATAATTTCCATGTTTAATAATATCATTTTGATTTTTCTCCTATATAAGATAATATTGTGGCTATGTGAACTCAATGCAATTCTCATTTCATCGCGGCTAAGTCTACATTTCTAGATCAATTTTGCATTTTAGTTATAGTCTATCCTCGTTTAGTCTGTTCATACTAAAGAGTTCAAACTTGAATACTCCAATACGGTTATCTTACTCAATGTTCGATGTAACTACATACTCCTACTGATATTAGTTTGAGATTGGGCTCATTCCCTCAGTCCTTACTATTAAGATAGTTTCTATTTGCATGTTTTACATTCATGCAACTTGTATAGTTTTGATGATTCCAAATATTATTGTTCAAATGTGTAGTTATCTCCTAATAATTTTTAGAAGATTTGCATTTGATCTTGTGTGTACTAACATTTCAGGTAAATCAAACTCTCAAACACGAAGTCTTCAAATCAAATTCAGCAAGAAATACTTTGGTTTTTGAAGCTTAAAATTATCATTTGAAATGAGAGGGAGTGATTGTAATTGAGTGAATAAAAACATACACACAAACTTAAGGAGAACATAAAAAATTTGTACTAATCGTACGGGATGATATTGGATCGTACGGGATGATCAGTTAGTTATCTCTCAATAAGAGCACATGGAACAAACAGAAACTGCCCAAGGAAAATTTTCTAAATCATGTTCGTACGGGACAAAATTAATTATCGTCGGGACGATTTGCTCTCTGTAAGAATTTCATCCCAAATGAAATTAATTATCGTTAGGACGATTTGCTCTCTGGACGAATTTCGTCCAGACGATCGTAATTTCGTACAGACGATCAAACTGACTTAAGACAGTTTCGTGAGTTAGTTCTAAAGTTTTAGGAACTGACCTTATGATAACTGTTCGTCTGGACAAACCTAGTTCGTACAGACGATTAGCGTGTATGAAATTATTTCGTACACATATGCAAACAGGTTCGTTTCAAGGCTTTTAAGTAAAATTATCCGGGACGATCTTGTTTAACATAACTTGAAATCTGCCGTTTTTAGATGGTTTTTCTTGTCTCTTCTATAAATAGGCCTATCTAAACTGGAACTTAATCTTTTTGGTCATTGATCTTCGTGCCTATTAAGAAGAGAGTTAAGGAGAGAGTTTGAGAGAGCATTTGAAGGAGATTTCTTGTCTTTGGAGCATGAAGGTTTCACTTGGTACTCAAGGGTAAGTGTTTCCACTTTCAAGTTTAAGATTACTTCACTCTTCTCTCTTTTCTTTTAGATTGGACTTGTGAAGAAGATCTTGCAAGAAGATTCGGTTCTCTGCCGACACTTGGAGAGTGTGAACAGCCGAGGGTTCTCTGCCCACACTTTGAAGGTGTGAAAGGACGAAGGGTTCTCTGCCCGCACTTGGAGGGTGTGAAAGAACGAAGGTACTCTGCCAACACTGGTGATAGTTTGAAAGGACGATGGTATTCTTCCAACACTTGGGATAGTGTAAAAGGATGAACGGTTCTCTGCCGACATCGGGGGAGTGTGAAAGGATGACGGTTCTCTGCCGCACCGGGTAGTGATGAAAAGAGTTTGTAAAGGCTTCTCCGCCTTGCTGTGGGTGCTAAAGGAGAGTCATTATTTGGTATTAGTGCAATACTCAGAGGGTGCCTCTGGGGAGTGGATGTAGGTCTGGTTTTGACCGAACCACTATAAATCTGGTGTCATTTATTTTTCGCTGCTTATTTACTTTTTATAATTAAAAACTTTGTGGTTGAAAAACTTTTCCTAGAAAAAATCATTAACTAAAGTTTTAGTTTCCAATAATTTTAAAAGAGGGTTAAAATTTTTAAGTACCAATTCACCCCCCTCTTGGTTAGCCTTGGGACATTTAATTAGGCTTAACATCTTAATTCTCATTGAACGAGTTTCAACAAGTGGTATAAGAGCTTTGTTTCAAAATCATAAGTTTAGACTACTTTTTGATTAATGTAGATGGCTACATTTGGAAATAGAAATACACCTGAGGGTTATTCTATTGCTAGACCTCTACTGTTTGAAAACATTCCTTTTGATTTTTGGAAAACACGCATGTCTACATTTTTATAGTCAATTGATTATCGCATGTGGATTTTAGTTCAGGAAGGGTATACAAAACCAACTAGACTAATTGATGGAATTAGAGTTGAACCACCTTTTAAAGACTAGATAGTAGAAGAACGTGACTTAGCACAACTTAATGCCAAATGCTTAAATAGTTTCTTTTGTGCTTTAAAATTTGAAGACTACATGCGGGTTTCTACTTGCAAAAGTGGAAAGGACATATGGGATAGACTTTGTATTACATATGAGGGGACTAATGAGATTAAACAATCTAGACTTAATATATTGTTGCATGATTATGAACTGTTTCTCATGAAACCAAATGAATCAATTTCTAAAATGTATAAAAGATTCACACAAATTGTCACCTCTTTGCATGCTGTAGATAGGGAGTTAACTAATGCTGATATGGTTAATAAAATTTTCAGATGCTTGCCTACTGCTTATGATGCTAAAATTACTACAATTACAGAGTCTAAAGATTTAAACAAATATTCCATTGACAATCTTCTTGGTTCGCTAATTGCTTACGAGCAAGGAATTAGCCAAAGAAAGATTGATGCAGGTGAACCTCGAAGGGAGAAGAACATTGCATTGAATGTGGAAGAGTCTGAAAGTGAGAATTCACAACTTGAGGATGAAGATGATATTGCTTTAATGACAAGATAATTTAGAAACTTTCTGAAGAGAAAGCAAAAGAGACGCCAACAATGGAATAGAGGTAAGTTCAATAGAAATGCAAAATTTTCTAATGAAGTTATTTGCTATGAATGCAGGAAACCGGAACATGTTAAGACTGATTGCCCATTATTCAAAGCCAATCCTAGCAAGGAGAAAGTAGAGGAGAAACCATTTGTGAAAAAGGGCAAAAAGAAGTTTCTAAGAGCTTTTTAGGCGGACTCAGCTTCAGATTCATCAGAAACAGAGAAAGAAGAGGAAGTTACAAATTTGTGCTTAATGGCTGACATACTTGATCATTCAGATCAAGAAGAGGTATGTGACTTAACATATGATGAACTTTTTGAAGTTTCTGAACACATGCATGAAACATATAGGAAAACAAAGAAATTGTATACTAGCCTTTGTTTAGAATTGGAATATCTTAAAAAGGAACATGAAATTCTTAGGAATGATCATGCTTTAATTGATAACAACCACATGAAATTACTTGATGAGTTTGATGACTTGAATAAGAACCTTGAATATTATAAATCATCCTTTGAGAAACTTGAGAAAGATTTTAAAAATTTTAAGGATGAATCGGAGAGCAACTTTATAGATCAAATTATTCAAATCGGATTTTGAAGGATATTAACTCATATTATATTTTGAAGATAAAAGCTCTCGAGGTTAATGGGATACCTCCAAAACTTGAAGATTTCACTAATCCTATTTTGTATCCTAAATTTATGCAATCCCTAAAAAATCAAATGAATGGTAGAAGACTTAGGAAACCCTTTCCTAATGTTAAATGCAATAACTGTGGATTGATTGGTCATATAGGTCACACCTGTACTTCGAGGATAAAAAATTATATGGTGTGGAAACCTAAGTTGAATAACCCTAGACATATCATACATGCATCTTTTTTAAAAATTGTCAAAAGGTGAACCCAAACTTGTTTGGGTTCCCAGGTTTAACGTTTGATATTTTGTAGGATGTCTCTCACACAAGACCTCGTGAGAGCATATGGTACCTGGATAGCGGATGTTCAAAGCATATGACTGGAGATTCAAAATAATTCATTTTGCTAGAAGACAGGAGTGGAGGCAAGGTTACACTTGGAGATAACACCACAAGGAAGGTGATTGGATCAGGTATAATTGGTAATATTAATAACTTTTTCATTGAAAATGTGCTATTGGTAGAAGGCTTAAAGCATAACTTGTTAAGTATTAATCAGCTATGTGATAAAGGGTATTGTGTCAAATTTTTTCCTACTAGCTGCATATTAAGCCTTAATAGTAAAGATGTTTTAAATGGAAAAAGGATAAATAATGTCTATATGCTAGATTTGAATTGCTTACATTCTCCTATTATTTTTTGTTTGAAAACTGTATCTGATGAGTCATGACTTTGGCATAGGAGACATTGTCACTCTAGCATGAAAAATCTTAAGAGGATTACCCAAAAAGACTTAGTGAGAGGAATACAAAAACTAGACTTTACTAAGGACCACCTTTGTGATGCATGTCAATTAGGAAAATAAGTGAAGTCATATTTTCAAACCAATAAGGATCTTAGAACAAGTAAACCTTTGAAAATTTTGCATATGGATCTTTTTGGACCAGTTGGAACAGTAAGTCTAGGAGGAAAGGTATATGGATTTGTGATAGTGGATGATTACACGAGATTCACTTGGGTTAGATTTCTATTTCATAAGAGTGAATCATTTGAGGAATTTAGAAACTTTGCAACTTGGATTCAAAGAAAACTTAGGTGTGAAATCATAAATATTCAAAGTGATCATAGAGGAGAATTTGAAAATCAATATTTTGAAGATTATTGTAAAGAAAATGAAATTGATCACAACTTTTCTGCACCTAGAACTCCTCTACAGAATGGGGTAGTCGAAAGGAAAAATAGAACATTAATAGAAACTGCTCGAGCAATGTTGGCAGAATACTAACTTCCAAAATATTTTTGGTTAGCACTGCATGATATGTTCTGAATAAGGTGATTATGAGATCAAAATTAAATAAAATACCCTATGAATTGTTAAAAGGTAGAACACCAAATTTAAGTCATTTGCATGTTTTTGGATGCAAGGTGTTCATTCATAATAATGGGAAATTTGCCTAAAGAAAATTTGATCCAAAATCAGATGAATGAATTTTTGTTGGATACTCAAGTGTTGGAAAATCTTTTAGAGTGTTCAATAAAAGAACTTTGAAAATTGAAGAGACCACACATGTTGTTTTTGATGAAATTAGAAATTTTAAAAAGCCAAAAATTATAGAAGATGAGATTGAGGATAACTTCCAAAAGATTGTAAAGATAAATTTGGAAGAGAATTTGGGAGAAGGATTAGAATAAAATTTGAAAGAAAATTTGGAGATAGAAAACCCTTTGCCTAGAGATTTGAGATTTTCTAAAAACCACCCAAAAGAGTTGATAATTGGTGAACCTAGTGAGGGTGTAAGGACTAGGCATGGATTAAGCAAAGAAGTCAATCATTCATCCTTCATTTCAACAATTGAACCCACTAATATTGATCAAGCATTATTGGATGAATTTTGAATTTTGGCCATGCAAGAAGAATTGAATCAATTTGTGAGAAATAAAGTTTGGGAATTAACATCAAGGATAAAGGATCAAAGTGTAGTTGGAACTAAGTGGGTTTTCAAAAATAAAATGAATGACTCAGGAGTAGTCATTTGGAATAAGGCTAGATTAGTTGCTAAGGGGTATAATCAAATTGAAGGGATTGATTTGAGGAGACTTTTGCCCCTGTAGCTAGACTTGAAGCAATTAGGGTTTTGTTAGCCTTTGCCTGTTTTAGAGGATTTAAATTATTTCAAATGGATGTTAAAAGTGCCTTTTTAAATGGAGTAATTCAAGAAGATGTTTATGTAGAACAACCACATGGATATAAAAATTCTAAATACCCAAATCATGTTTTTAAGTTGAAAAGGGCATTATATGGATTAAAACAGGCACCTAGGGTGTGGTATGAGAGGTTGAGCACTTTCTTACTTGAAAGATCATTTGAAAAAGGAAGTGTGGATACAACTCTCTTTTTAAAGAAATTTTGGAAAAGACATACTCATTGTTAAAATTTATGTGGATGATATCATTTTTGGATCTTCAAATAAAAATCTTTGTGATGAATTTTCTAAAATAATGAGTAGTGAATTT
>NW_021319220.1:496296-508480 GCF_001605985.2 Dendrobium catenatum
TTGTTTTTAGAGTTCTATGTATTTTCCTTTCTAGTTGTATTGATATTATAAATTGATCAGGTAATTTTTTTATTAATATCAATATATGTTGTTGTGTTTTGCTTTAGTATTATTTGTTTTTGAAATGTGTTTAGTCTTTATGAATTTCATTAGTCTTTTTAATCTTAATTGTGCTTAAATTAGAATGTAATTTGAGATTAATTTCATTAGAAAATTTAATCTTTCTAAATTTAAAATTTGTTTATAACTTGTTATAATTAGAATTTTTAATTTCATGTCTTTTCATTTAGACTACATTAAATTTAATATTATTATTGCAATTTAGATGTTTTCTTATTTTGTATTTCTTTGTTTAAGTGATATTTATGCAGTTAGAAAAGTTTAAAATTTTATATTATTGTCTTTGGAAAGAATTCAATTACTCTTGAAAATTGTACAAATGTACAAAAAATCAAAAGGAATGCGCAAAGGTTCGCAAATGTGAAAAAGAAGCACAAAATAAGCCCAATGTAAAAAGATGCACAAAAATGTGCCAAAAATTTGAAAAAGATGCACAAAGATGTGCCAAATACTTGAAAAAGATGCGCAAAGCGCCACATGTGATAATTCTCTTCTTTTCAGATTCTTTCAATCTCTTAATTCAAATTGATCTTATGTTCATTTATATTTCTATTGAATTTGGAAATTTACAATTTTTATTCATCTCTCTTGTAATGATTTTCTTTATCTCAAATGTCTAAATTGAATCATGTTTTTGAAAAATTTTTCTTACTTACAATGTTATATCACTTTTTAAATTTTATGAATTTCTATGATTTACCTAATGTTATTATTTTTAATTTACATACCTTATGTCAATCACTTTTTAGATTAAATTTTCAAATGGATTTCATATAATTACTTATATTTCTTGTTTATTTCTTCTTCACTTTGTATTGTTATCAAAAAGGGTGAGAAATTATTGTGTTTGTATGTTTGTATTTTGGTTTTGTGTCATTTGCCTTGTGTTATTAGTATTGTCTTGTATTTTTTTTATTGTATTTTGGTTTCGTGACATTTGCCTTGTGTTATTAATATTGTCTTGTATTTTTGTTTTTGTAATTTTTGTTTGTTTTTTTATTTTTAAAAAATTTTGAAAAACAAAAATTGTGTTCTTTAGTTCAAAATGCCTCCTTATTTTCATGTTTTCATCAATTCAGGGGGAGTTTAGGAGATTTTTTAAATTGAAATCATACAAACAATAATTATTTTGCCATCATAAAAAAGGGGGAGATTGTTAAGAAAGTTGCTATTTTCATGTTTTAGATTCTTGCAATTTGTATAGTTTTGATGATTCCAAATATTATTGTTCAAATGTGTAGTTATCTCCTAACAATTTTTAGAAGATTTGTATTTGCTCTTGTGTGTACTAACATTTTAGGTGAATCAAACTCTCAAATACGAAGTCTTCAAATCAAATTCAGTAAGAAATACTTTTGGTTTTTGAAGCTTAAAATTATCATTTGAAATGAGAGGGAGTGATTGTAATTGAGTGAATAAAAATATATACACAAACTTAAGGAGAACATAAAAAATTTGTACTGATCGTACGAGACGATATTGGATCGTACGGGACGATCAGTTAGTTATCTCTAAATAAGAGCACATGGAACGAACAGAAACTGCCCAAGGAAAATTTTCTAAGTCATGTTCGTATGGGATGAAATTAATTATCGTCGGGACGATTTGCTCACTGTAAGAATTTTGTCCCAAATGAAATAAATTATCATCAGGACGATTTGCTCTCTGGACGAATTTCATCCAGACGATCATAATTTCGTACAGACGATCAAATCGACGTAAGACAGTTTCGTGAGTCAGTTCTGAAGTTTTTGGAATCGACCTTATGATAACTGTTCATCTGGACGAACCTAGTTCGTACAGACGATTAGCGTGTACGAAATTATTTCGTACACATATGCAAACAGATTCGTTTCAAGGCTTTTAATTAAAATTGTTCGGGAAGATTTTCGATCGTACGGGACGATCATGTTTAACCTAACTTGAAATCTGCCGTTTTTAGATGGTTTTTCTTGTCTCTTCTATAAATAACCCTTTTAAACTGGAACTTAATCTTTTTGGTCATTGATCTTCGTGCCTATTAAGAAGAGAGTTAAGGAGAGAGTTTGAGAGAGCATTTGAAGGAGATTCCTTGCCTTTAGAGCGTAAATGTTTCACTTGGTACTCAAGGGTAAGTGTTTCCACTTTCAAGTTTGAGATTACTTCACTCTTCTCTCTTTTCTTTTAGATTGGACTTGTGTAGAAGATCTTGATAGAAGATCCGGTTCTCTGTCAACCCTTGGAGGGTGTGAATAGCCGAGGGTTCTTTGCCCACACTTGGAAGGTGTGAAAGGACGAAGGGTTCTCTGCCCTCACTTCGAGGGTATGAAAGGATGAAGGTACTCTGCCAACACTGGTGATAGTGTGAAAGGACGACGGTACTCTGCCAACACTTAAGATAGTGTGAAAGGATGAATGGTTCTCTGCCGACATCGGAGGAGTGTGAAAGGACAATGGTTCTCTGCCGCACCGGGTAGTGGTGAAAAGAGTTTGTAAAGGCTTCTCCACCTTGCTGTGGGTGCTAAAGGAGAATCACTATTTGGTATTAGTGCAATACTCAGAGGGTGCCTCTGGGGAGTGGATGTAGTTCTGGTTTGGACCGAACCACTATAAATCTGGTGTCATTTATTTTCCGCTGCTTATTTACTTTTTGTAATTAAAATCTTTGTGGTTGAAAAACTTTTTCTAGAAAAACTCATTAACTAAAGTTTTAGTTTCCAATAATTTTAAAAGAGGGTTAAAATTTTTTAAGTAACAATTCACCCCCCCCTCTTGGTTAGCCTTGGGACATTTAATTAGGCTTAACATCCTAATTCTCATTGAACGAGTTTCAACACTTACCAACTAGTATAGTGATTATCATCTTCTTTCTTCTTTTACTTCTATAAAGAAAGGGAAAAAGATATTAAAGAATTCAAACCCACCTTCCAGCCAAATTGTTCCCTAATGGAATGCCATCTTTATGAATTTAGGAGGTTATGGAGTAATTTCTTATGAAAGTACATATCCATTTCTTATGTTTTTTGTTTTTTTAACTTAACCTCTTAAGTGTTCATGTACATGTATATTATTGTTGGCATATATCTTGATGTTGTTGATGGAATTTTCTTAAATTATCAAGTTCAATATCCCGTAGTTAAGTACAAAAATATCAAGTGATTGGTCTGTATCCATAAGCTTAATATTTTGTGATGAAAATTGTTTGGACCAAAAGTATATTTAACTGAATGCCTATCTCCTTTAAATAAAATTTTTAATAAGTAATATCATGCAGATCAATTTGAAAGAGAAAATGGCTCCTACAAACCTTCAAGTGGTTCAGTGAGCTATTGGTGCAAGATGTTTTTTCTGAGCTTTTATTAATATTTCAGGGAGGATGAAGACCAATGTAGATTTGTGCTTGGTCTCATATGAATAGAAGGTTAATCAGAATTATGAGGCTTTAGGTATAACCTATTATTAAATATTAAAAACTATATTAGTGTAAAAAAACAATTGCTACCCGTAAGCCTATGCTTTGGAGATGAACATGGGATTAATAATTAGTGTATTTGAACCAAGATCTATAAACGTTTTGTTCAATCCTCAACAACACAATATTCTTGAACTTTTCATCGGTTCTTAAAACATTTTAAAGATATTTTATGATTCATCATCATTCTAGGTTTGCACTACCAATTTAAACAAAATTTTTCTAACAAATAGTTGTCTTAATGGATGAAAATGAAGCACACTTGTGCACAGATCATTATCACCCATGTCAACTTTTTGAACTTTGCAATGTAATTAGTTTATTTTTCCTTTTAAAAGTAATGAGCAAGTGCAACTAAAGATTTAATGGTCATAATGCTTAGGCAATGTAACCTCTTATTATTTTTTTTCAATGTAAATGTTTTATTTAGAACACTTTTTTATTTGGGTATTCAAATAACTAATTAGGATTATCAATTATTTAAAATTCTTACATGGCAGCACATAGAAAAAAAATTGAAATTAATATAAGGTGTCTTATAAACATTTATTTAAAATAAGCTGTTAACAAAATTTTATCTCAGTGTATCTTTTGAAACCAAACATATCCTTTGATAACAACTTAAAATCTTATTTGATTTGATCAACATAATTTAAAAGGTTCACACAAATAAGCATTTAGATAGCTTAGAGATACAAGCATGATTCGAACATTACAAATGCATTATTATTCATACATAGAATTGAAAATTCCCCACAAAATAGGAAAAATATCAATCTTTACTAAGAACACTAACTAGTTCAATGAGCACTTTAGCAATAGTTTCTTTCATGAATTCTGATGAGTTGGTATAAATATCAGCTATGTCCTTGTAGACAAAATCAGTAAAGTATGTCAAGTTTAAAACTGGCTTAATCAATGATAATGGGATGTAATCCGTTGACATGAGTTCTCTATTTATAATTTTCCAATGCTCTTCCACCATTTCTTTAAGCTTCTTGCATGCTTCCATCTCAGAGCAACCATGCTCTTTTCAATAACAATGAATTGATGAAGCAACATGATTCCTTTTTTGTTCGTTCTGAAAGTTCACTTAAAATAAGAATATTAATGAGTGCATTATATGATCAAAATGAATACCAAGTGGATTCTTTAGGAAAAAAATGTAAAAAATTTAACTTTTAGTCATACATATTAAAAATATTACTAATGTTCTCTCTCTCTCTCTCTCTCTCTCTCTCTCTCTCTCTCTTATATATATATATATATATATATATATATATATAATGATAATCTTGATTAGTGCTATAAAATATGGAATACATTTTGATTTAAGTACTGGGAATATAACTTGTTGAAGTATCATAATTAGTTGAATTTAAGAGATAAAAAAATATAGTTTCAAATAGCAAGACAAATAATTTAATTTTTCTAAGTACTGCTTTCTATCTTGTAAAATTATGATATATGACTCTTTTAGATTTTTTTCTTCAAAAACTAAATGTGACCTCTCCTCTTTATATATATAAACTAAAATTAGTTTAAGATTTCATGTTCTAATTTATTTCCTAAAATGCCACATAGTTCAAAAACGTATTTTAGAAGTTCATTGTATTTTTTTATTTTATGCTACAAATGAAATTTTTTTTTTTTTAATATAATGTCTAATTATAACAAATAAAATATGACCTTAATATCAAGTGTGTATAGCTTACCTAATATGAACCAATATCATTCATAAGCCTCCCAACTATGTTCATAGATTTGAGTATTTTAGGACGGCTGGCAACCCATTCATAAGTATCCTTTGAGATCTCTTCCTTCATTCCAAGATACAAAGAACAAGGGATTAATGAGTACCCAGCTGTAATAAGTGATACTCTCATATGTTCCTCAAGCTTAGGAAATTAGCCAACACTTGCCCATTTTGATTCCTGAAGGTACACATGAGCCATTCGCTTGAAATGAAATTAAAAGGAACAATCAAAACAAAAGTAATATGATAATTATGTGTTTCATTGTATAATGAAATATTAGAAGTTTATTTGTCGGTTAAAGTCATCGTTTGAGTACAACAACATCAAGCCTTTATCCCATTACATGGTGTCAGCAACATGAATCCTTTTTCTCTATTGTGTCTTATTTAGAGTAAAATTCGGGTTTAAATTTTGTAAAGAGAGATCATTTCTAATATTTTTTAACCAAATCATTTTAGTTCAACTTCTACCTTTCTTAACACATTCCAAATCTAATACATCTACTCTCCTAACCAGGTTAGGGGAAGGCCATCATTTTATGATAATTATAAACTATCAATCATAATTTTAAAAAATGCAAGAAAAGGTTTCCAATTCTAACACTTTCTAAATTTACTACCTCAGCTATGAGGTAATGGACTCGAAAAGAATTATGTTTGGGAGCTCGCTCATCCTCAATTTCCTTGAAAGTATTGTAAAGTGGAAGGAAGAACAATTGCATATATTCTGGCAACATACTAACTCTATCAAGATCCCACCTGTAAATTAAAATTTTAGCATAAAAAAGTATTGAATTAGTTTATATATTATAATGTTAATTTTTTTTACCTTTCTATTACATTGGTGAATAATTCAAGTTCTTCCAATGTCCCTTAAACATCATAAATATCATCAGTTTCTACAACGAGGGGCATCACCTTTGCATTGATCACTCTAGCATGTGAATAGTTGGGTTCAGAGTAAGTTGAAAGCATCCAAAAGTAGGATTCTACTATTCGATCACGCAGAAATGGTAAGTGTTTGGAGAAGCCTAACCCTTTCCACAACCTGAATCCACATGAATGAGAAGTTTTTTAGGATATCAATTACAACTATCTTAATTACAAATAAATGCTAAAAAAATAAAGATAAACTTACTCTGATATGATTCGAACCTCTTCTTGATGAATAGATTGCAATATATTGAAATCAAATTTAGTAAAATCAAGTAGCTTTTGATTGCACAATCTGTATTTGTGATATGTTTCTATAAAATTTCTAGCTTTTAGCCGATCAATTCTTCTCACCAATGGTATTTCGAAAGCGTTTCTCACCATCAAAACTAAAGATGGATCCATCTTGCATATTAATAACTCTAAGTGAACCCTTGATAAAGTTTTAGCTTTCTCTAGTATATCTTCATCAGGAAATCCAAGATAAGCAGCATCATATAAGCTTAATAAAGCTTTCACATTATTGCTCAAACAATCCTGGAAATCTCCTTTATCATCCAAAAACCTATTGAATACATCTGCAAGATTTTCAAAGATAAATGATTTGTACTTACTTTAATAGTAGCTTTTGGCTTTATGATTTTATAATCATACATACCGGAAGTTATGTGATATCTTTCTTGTCTTAAAAATAAAAAAATGAAGTGCAATTGCATATAGATCATCATCATCAATGTTGATCGTATGAACTCTACGTAATATGTCATTGATTTCCTTTTGAAAATGATACGCTATTCCAAGACATTGAATTGAGTCAATAAGTTCAAGTGATTGCAATGGATCAATGGCATCCGTGAGAATTTTCCTTATCTCAATTTGGAGCCCCTCATTCCTTCGTTTTTGTTCCTCCTGTATTTTTTGTTAGAAAATAGAAAGTACTACTTTAATAATTGTTAGAGAAGTTATTTATTTATAAGTAGGGAGGATCAAAATAACATCAACAAAAATATTTAAAAATTACTTAATTTATTCAGTAGCTTTTGGCTCCGCGATATCAGCTCATGTTTCAAAGTATTAACCTACTAATTTTTAAAAATTAAGAATATATATATATATATATATATACATATATATCTTCTAAAATGAAGAATTATAAATAGTGAATGTATGTTATTAAGGATCAAACCACTTTTAATTATTAATATTTATAATATAAATAGTTAATGTATGTTATTATCAATATTCCAATTTAGTTAAAATTATTGTAGGGCTTGAGTTTTTGCCACTTTATTTAGGCTGTGGGGACTAAACTATCTATAACTTAGATTTTGAAAAATGTGCTTGGAGATAATTAACACAAATAATTTCTATGTTTAACAATATCATTTTGATGTTTGTCCTATTTATGATAATATTTGTAGCTATGTGAAGTCATTGCAGTTCTCATTAAATCGCGGTTAAGCCTACATTTCTATACCAATTTTGCATTTGAATTACATATGGAATGCGAGCTTTATGAATTTAGGAGGTTATGGAGTAATTCCTTATGAAAGTACATATCCATTTCTTATCTTTTTTTATTTATTTAACCTCTTAAGTGGTCATGTACATGTATATTGTTATTGGCATTGATCTTGATTTTTTTTCATGGAATTTTCTTAAATTATAAATAGTTCCATATCACGTACTTAAGTATAAAAATATCAGGTGATTGGTCTGTATCCGTAGGCTTAATATTTTGTAATGAAAATTTACTATACCGCAAGTATATTTGACTAAAAGTACATCTCTTTTAGATAAAATTTTTAATAAGTAATATCAAGCAGATCAATTTGAAAGAGAAAACGACTCCTACAAACCTTCAAGTGGTTCAGTGAACTATTAGTGGAAGATTATTTTCTGAGCTTCTCTTAATATTTCAGGGAGAATGATGACCAATGTATATGTTTTCTTGCAGCTCAAAAAAATATGAATGGGAGGTTAAGAAGAATGGGATTAATAAGGAAAAAAATGAATGGGAGGTTAATAAGAATTATGTGGCTTTAGGTATAACCTATTATTAATTATTAAAAACTATATTAGTGTAAAAATAACAATTGGTTACCCATAAGCCTATACTTTGGAGATGAACATGAGATTAATAATTAGTGTATTTGAACCAAGATCTATCAATCTTCTGTTCAATCCTCTACAACATAATATTCTTGAACTTTTCATCAGTTCTTAATATATTTTAAAGTTATTTTATAATTCATCATAATTCTAGGTTGGCACTACCAATTTAAACACAAATTTTCTATATCAACTTTATGAACTTTTCAATGTAATTAGTTGAATTTTCTTTTCAAATAATGGGCAAGTTAAAAAAAAGAATTAATGGTCATAATGCTTAGATAAATGATCTATTTAGAACACTTTTTTCTATGGGTATTCAAATAACTAATTAGGATTGTCAGTTATTCTATTTTCATACATGGTATCACAGACTAAAAAAAGTCAACAAAATGAAAAATAAATCTTGAAATTAATATATGGTGTCTTCTAAACCATTAATTAAAGTATGATACTAATGAAATTTTATCTCAGTTTATCTTGTGAAATCAAACATATTCTTTGATAACAACTTAAAATCTTATTGGATTTGATAATCATAATTTAAAAGGTTCACACTAACAAGCATTTAGGTAGCGTAGAGATACAAGCATGATTTGAACATTACACATGCAATATTATTCATACGTAGAATTAAAAATTTCCCACAAAATAAGAAAAATATCAATCTTTCCTAAGTACCAGAATCGGTTCAATGAGCACTTTAGCGATAGTTTCTTTCATGAATTCTGATGAATCGCTATAAATATCAGCTGTGTCCTTGTAGACAAAATCAGTAAAGCATGCCAAGTTTAAAACTGGCTTAATCAATGATAATGGGATGCAATCTGTTGACATGAATTCTCTATTTATAATTTTCCATTGCTCTTCCACCATTTGTTTAAGCTTCTTGCAAGCTTCCATCTCTGAGCAACCATTCTCTTTGGCATAACATTGAATTGATGAAGCAACATGATTCCTTTTTTGTTCATTCTGAAAGTTCACTTAAAATGAGAATAGTGATGAGTGCATTATATGATCAAAATGAATACCTAGTGGATTCTTTAAGAAAAAAATGTGAAAATTTTAACTTTTAGTCATACATTTTAAAAATATTACTAATTATGTCAATCCTCTCTCTTACTCTCTCTCACTTTATATATATGATGTATTTAATCTATAGTAGTAATATTTAACAATGATAATCTTGATTAATGATATAAAATATGGAATACATTATGATTTAATTACTGGGAATATAACTTGTTGCAGTATCATCATTAATTGAATTTAAGATATAAAAAATATAGGTTTAAAAACCTAGACAAATCTTTTAATTTTTTCTAAGTAATGCTTTATATATTGTAAAATGATGATCTGCGATTTTTTCTTCAAAAACTAAAGGTGACCTCTCCTCTTTTCAAAAAAAAAAAAAAAAAAAAATCTATATCCTAAACTAAAATTAGTATAAGATTTCATGTTCTAATTTATTTCCTAAAATGCCACAAAGTTCAAAAACTTATTTTAGAAGCTCATTGTATTTTCTCTATTTTATGCTATAAATGAATTTTTTTTTTTAATATAATGTCTAACTATAACAGATAAAATATGTCATTAATATCAAGTGTGTATAACTTACCTGATATGAACCAACATCATTCATAAGCCTCCCAGCTATATTGATAGATTTGAGTACTTTAGGAAGGCTGGCAACCCATTCATAAGTATCCTTTGAGATGACTTCCTTCATTCCAAGATATATGAAGCACAAGTGATTAATGAGTACCCAGCTGTAACAAGTGTTACTCTAAGATGTTCTTCAAGCTTAGGAACATAGCCGACGCTTGCCCATTTTGATTCTTGAAGGTACGCATGAGCCATTCGCTTGAACTGAAATTCAAAGGAACAATAAAAACAAAAGTAATATGATAACAATCTGTTTCATTATATAATGAAATACTACAAATTTATTTGTTGTTTAAAGTCATAGTTTGAGTACAACAACATCAAGCCTTTATCCCACTACATGGTATCAGCTACATGAAAAGTTTTTCTCTATTGTATCTTGTTTAGAGTAAAATTCTCATTTAAATATTGTAATGAAAGATCGTTTCTAATGTTTTCTAACCAAATCATTTTAAGTCAACTTCTACTATTCTTAACACAGTCCAAATCTAATACATCTACTCTCCTAACCAGGACAGTAGGAGACCATCATTTTATAATAAATACAAACTATCAATCATAATTTTAAAAATGCAAGAAAACGTTTTGTATTGTAACTCTTTCTAAATTTACTACCTCATCTATAAGGTAATGGACTCGAAAAGAATTCCGTTAAGGAGCTTGCTCATCCTAAATTTCCTTGAAAGTATTGTAAAGAACAAGAAAGAATCGTTGCATATATTCTGGCAACATACTAACTTTATCAAGATCCCACCTGTAAATTAAAATTTTAGCATAAAAAAGTATTGAATTAGTTTATATATTATAATGTCTATTTTTTTTACCTTTCTATTACATTGGTGAATAATTCGAGTTCTTCAAGTGTCCCATAAACATCATAAATATCATCAGTTGCTACAACGAGGGGCATCACC
The DNA here is from genome assembly GCF_001605985.2 of Dendrobium catenatum. Classification (NCBI taxonomy): domain Eukaryota; kingdom Viridiplantae; phylum Streptophyta; class Magnoliopsida; order Asparagales; family Orchidaceae; genus Dendrobium; species Dendrobium catenatum. The sequence continues at coordinate 507,248 of NW_021319220.1, forward strand.
TTTGACAAAATCACTCTAGCATGTGAATAGCAGGGTTCAGAGTAAGTTGCAAGCATCCAGAAGTAGGATTCTACTATTCGATCACGCAGAAATGGTAAGTGTTTGGAGAAGCCTAATCCTTTCCACCACCTGAATCGACATGAATGAGAAATTTAGTAGGATATATATTACAACTATCTTAATTACAAAAAAATGGTATAAGAAAAAAAGAAAAACTTACTCTGATATGATTTGAACCTCTTCTTGATGAATAGATTGCAATATATTGAAATCAAATTTAGCAAAATCAAGCAGCTTTTGATTACATAATTTGTATTTGTCATATATTTTTATAAAATTTCTAGCCTCGAGCCGATCATTTCTTCTCACCAATGGTATTTCTAAAGCATTTCTCACCATCAAAACTAAAGATGGATCCATCTTGCATATTAATGACTCTAACTGAACCCTCAAAAATGTTTTAGCTTTCTCTAGTATATCTTCACTGGGAAATCCAAGATAAGCAGCTTCGTATAAGCTTAATAAAGCTTTCACATTGTTGCTTAAACATTCCTGGAAATCTCCATTATCATCCAAAAACCTTTTGAATACATCTGCAAGATGTTCAGACATAAATGATTTGTACTTACTTTAATTGTAGCTTTTGGCTTTATGATGTTATAATCGTACATACCAGAAGTTATCTGATATCTTTGTTGTCTTAATAGTCGAAAATGAAGTGCAATTGCATATAGATCACCTTCATCGATCTTGATCTTATGAACTCTACAAAATATGTCATTGATTTCCTTTTCAAAATGATATGCTACTCCAAGACGTTGAATTGAGTCAATAAGTTCAAGTGATTTCAATGGATCAATGGCATTGGTGAGAATTTTCCTTACCTCAATTTGGAGCCCTTCATTCCTTTGTTTTTGTTCTTCCTGTATTTTTGTTAGATAATAGAAACGTACTACATTAATAATAGTTAGAGAATTTATTTAGTAATATAAAGTAGGGCGGATCAAAATAAAATCGACAAAAAAATATTTATAAAGTACTTAATTTATTTTCAATGTAGTTTATCAGTAGCTTTTGATTCCTCGATATAAGCTCTTGTTTCAAAGTATTAAGCTACTAATTTTAAAAAATAAAGATTAAATATATAATATGTCTTTTAAAAATAAAAAAATAAAATGATCCTAAACACACTGTTAATTTTTAAATGTTTATTTTTATTTTAAAAATAATCAT
>NW_021319220.1:508712-513516 GCF_001605985.2 Dendrobium catenatum
TATATGCTCATTTCGAATCCTATCTCTAATGGTCAAGTCACTCATCCACCTAAGCATCCTCATCTCTACAACACTTAACTTAGTATTATGATTCTCTTTTAATGGCCAATATTCGGCACCATAAAGCATTGCATGTCTCACCACCATCTTTTAGAATTTTCCCTTAAGTTTGAGGGGGACTTTTCTATCGCACAATAAGCCCGATGCATTCCTCCACTTTAACCATCCAACTAGAATTCTACTGATAATATCCCCATCAATTTCACCATCACTATAAACAATAGATCCAAGATATCTAAAATATGTACTCTTATTAATGACTTGATCTCCCAAAGTCTTAATCCCCTCACTAGGTTTATTGCTACTAAAATTACTATTCATATATTCAGTTTTAGATCTACTCAAGCGAAAACCTTTAGACTCTAAAGTTGACCTCCTTAATTCAAGTTTACCTTCAACTCCCCCTCTAGTCTTATCAACAAGAAGAATATCATCAGCAAAAAGCATGCATACACCAAGGTACATCCTCTTACAAATGTCTAGTGAGAACATCCATGCATGAACAAACCAAAAAGCTAAGGTCTTACGGCTGATCCTTGATGTAATCCATGCGAAATAGGAAAATAATTGTTAAAACCACCGTGTGTTTGAAAGCAAGTAATAGCTCATGCATACATATCTTTAATGATTTGAATATAAGCATTATTAACTCCTTTCTTTTCAAGAACTCTCCATATCACTTCTCTTGGAACTTTTATCATATGCTTTCTCTAAATCAATAAATATCATATGTAGATCCTCTTTATTTTCTCTATATTTTTCCATCTAACCTCTAAATAAATGTATGGCTTCCATAGTAGACCTTCCCGGCATGAATCCAAATTGATTTTGAGAAACATTAGTATTATGCCGCAACCTACGCTCCATAACTCGCTCCCATAGTTTTAAAGTATGACACATCAACTTAATTCCTTTATAATTTGCACACTTTTGTGCAAAACTTTTATTCTTAAAAATAGGAATTAACACACTCATTCTCGACAGATTTTGCATCTTTTTGTCTTCAAAATAGTAGTAAAAAACTTAGTAAGCCAAGAAATTCTTTCATCTCCTAGGCATTTCCACATCTCTATTGGAATAGCATCAGGTCCAACAGCTTTTCCACTCTTCATTTTCTTAAAAAAAAAAATAATAATAATATTAATCAAAATATATGAAGACTCATAGCTTGTGAATAGCCATGTGACATGGACCTAAAAATTCCGTAAACCTGACATCTTATATTACTATAGGTGGGTTATGTCCCTATTAGAATATTTTCTATATATTTTGATTATTATCTATATATTTTTTTAATGATTTGAAGTTGGTAAAATTGCAAATCATAAAATTTGCTTTGGGTGAAATTAGTAAATTAATAATTCATCTCACTTACCATTAAAAGGTTTAATTGAACCTAGATGATATGATTCTCCAATACTCTAAAAGCCCTTTTTTTATATACATAAATATAACTTATTCATATATTTCTCTTTCATGATGTTAGAAATAATGCATATATAGGTTTTGCTTAAAACTTAACACTTAACCTTTCACACATACTTAAAATTGTTCATTAGAACATAAACTCTAGATTAATTTTGGTTTGATCAGCTTTTTCCTTTTTCTAGATCTTTTTTGAGTTAGAAATAATTTGCATGTGAACGTGTAGCAGCCCAAACTCTTAACTATCAATATTTTGTTTTACTTTGGCCTAATGGCCTCACGGTTTTATCCTATCAGTGTAATTTCCCAGGAGTCCACTAATCCCTAGAATTCTCCTTGATAAAAAAACTTAATTATGGAGTTTCTTAATAAAACTATAACCATTATATGAAAAGTTGTCTTGATGTTCAAGAGTTTATTTCTGTTATTTAAGGACTTTCAAAATCTCCCCCATATAAGTAGTTAACATCCTCATCAATATACTTATCCCTATATCATCCAACAAGCATATAGGATTTTAGAGATGACCCCTATAAATTCAAGTGGTGATTTGTTTTCACATAGCACTTGGACCCATATAGCATTCAAGATGTGGCTTCCATGATATAGCACTTTGTCTCATATGACATTTAGTTCCTATTTTTTGGTTGGGGTATTACTCTGATACCATTTGTAACAGCCCCAAACTCTTAACTATCGAGATATTATTCTAAGGGCCTAATAATTTTGTCCTATTGGTGTAGTTTCCTAGAAGGTCATCGATCTCAAAATTTCTCCTGGATGAGCATGCTTAACTGTAGAATTTTTTTTTTATTAAATCCTAACCATTACACTAAAAATTGTCTCGATATTTGAGAGTCAAGCTTCTTTATACTTAAGGAGTTCAATAAAATTAGTGTTGGTTGTTATAATTTATTGTGATGGATTTTAATGATGCCCATGATATGATGCTCTCTTTGGTTATTTGTGATGGGAGTTTAAATTCTTCTAGGATAAGAGTGTTGTGAATATTTATTGCTAATAAAATTTTCTGTAGATGGTCATGCTTTTGTAAGGAAATTATCAAAGGGGGTTAAAAATAATCACAATTTATAGCTAATCACATTTTGTACATATGCTTTCACTTCTTAAACCTCTAATAAAAAATAATAGCCAAGTTCACAAGTTGTCCATAATAAGAAAAATAATAATTTATAATTACTTGATGGTTTATTTTTGTCATAATGAGTATAAATTTCTTTTTTATGTAACTATATAAGGAGTTTATAGACCTTTTGCACTTTTAAATATGATTTAAATAAAGAGTTATGAAAGTATTTATATTGATCTATTTATCCAAAAAGATAAAGGAATTAGAAGTAACGAAACCACTTCCCTGCTAAAGAGATTTTTTTAATGCCTTTCTAGAGGATGATTGGCTGTAAGAGACTTAAAGACTAATCAATAAACAATTTGATCTTTATAGAAAGACTTGCCTCATTCATAGGTTTAGAAATCCTGGTTGTTGTTAGTTGAGCTTAGTCACCTTTTCTTTCAATAGACCCTACATTGTATATTACATGGCACATGTCACATGGGCTTTGTATATTAGGTTATTTATTATGTGGTTATTTCATTGATTGTTTATATTGGTTATGCAGTAGAAATTACTTGCTTTTTATAGGTTTTATTCTTGCATGTGCATGTATGTGCCTAGATTTCAATTAGGCTTTTAGAAATGAAAATTTTTCTACTCATAATTTAAAAATAAAAATTTTGAAATAAAATAACATAGAAAAATAATCGTTCTGAGAAAGTAAATTGCAGATCATCCAGGATTGCATGTATATAATTCATTATTCAATTCTTATTTTAGAAACTTCCCCACCTGAGCATAGAGTCCAGATAATCTGACCTATTTGAATAAGATACTGAACCTGGTGATGCCGAGCCCTCTAAAAAATTATTTTTCAAACTTTTTTCAAAAATTTAAAAGCATCCTAATTTTCTATACAAGATTCAACAAATATGCATTGTATTAGAAATTAATTTAAAATAAATTATGATAGTTTAGAAACATTATCTGCCCCTAAGGGTTCATAACTATTTAAGATTTTTTTTAAATAACAGTCTCGTTTCTAAATAAATAATAATTTATGTATCTTTTATAAGACCGAACAACATGATTTTGAGATGATTTAGTGGTTTAGCTGGCTTTCTATTTCAAATAAGATCTAAGTCCACACTACATTTTTTTTAGATAGATTCTGGTTCCTACTCTGTAGAACCCAACTTAGATCAAGATTTTAATGTAGATATTAAATTTTAAATCCTCATCTTTTTAAAATCTAATCCCACATTTTAAATAAAATGTCAACTTGAACAATAAAATTCTCTCTAAAATGTAAAGTTTAACATATAGTAGGCTAGAGTTGCCTTTGAGCTTCTCACAATTTAACACCTTTTACTTATTTTCTTTGATCACCTAAGAACTATTGAATATTGAATTTTCTCTTTGAAAATTTTATATTTTTTATTATCTTTCATTTTATAGTCAAAGGGTGTGAAATTGTTGTTTTAATCAAAAGTTTTCTTGAGATCACCCATCATAAAATGTAATTAACTATAGAGAGAAAATTTAGAACACCATATTAAAATATACCATGTTTTATTTCAAAAAAAATAGGGGAAAAATATTTGAGAATGCATATTGTCTTTTCAAATACATTTTTTTATACAAATATTCTTGTAGGATGTCATTATCATCTCCCAAGATGATAAAATGTTCTTCTTAATATATTTTACCTTAGAAATGATGAATTTAATAAAACTCATCTTTTTTTTAGATACCTTATATAATATTTTATTTGTCTTTTGAGATAATATATTAGTGTTTTTGTTGTATCAACATATAGGAATGGCTAAATTTTTCAAACCCATTTTCTATTTTCAAAAAACTTTTTAAGAAATTTCATGATCATATTTTGAGATGATATGTTATTCTTTGAATTATGTTTGACTATAAAAAATAATCTTTTCTAAAATTTTATTTTAATATTAAAACTATTTTAGAATATTATGTTTCTCTTGAGACATTACTTTATTCTCAATGCAATATTCAATTTAAAAATATGAGAGCATAGAATCTATATGGCATTTATTTTCCCATAGGTTTTACTTGTTTACATTGCATGAACTATGAGGTCAGGTGGTGATCATACGAAAAAAAGAGCTTTAAGAGGTTTAGTTACCTCCATTGCTTCGTAATAGAGGTGCTATGGGCAGATACCATTGGACACTTGTTGAGTCTAGTAACTTGGTTGTTAAACCTAAGTTAATG
>NW_021319221.1:0-72239 GCF_001605985.2 Dendrobium catenatum
TTCCCTAGAGTCTCTTGTCCTTGGAAGGGTTGAGATAGATAAGGTTCAGCGATTGATCGTGGTTATCTGCCTACTTCAGGAGGAAGAAAAAGGAGTGAGGTTCTCTATCTTGCTGGAGGTGGCTAAAAGGAGTTGTTTTGTAAGGGATTCTCTACCTAGCTATGGGAGCTAAAGGAGAGTCACGTTGGTAGTGCAATACTCGGAGGGCGCCTTCCGGGAGTGGATGTAGGTCAAGTTGACCGAACCACTATAAATCCTTGTGTTCTTTTTACTGCTTCCAAAATTTAAGTTTTCGCATTCTTTTTAGGTGGTGATTTTGGCTTATGATAATTGTTCCTTTTTTTATGATGTTTTAAAATATCAATTCACCCCCCCCCCTCTTGGTTTGCCTCGGGACTAGTTCATAGGGCCTAACATCCCTAGCAAACTTTCACATCGTCCATGGACGAATGTGTTAAATTGACTGGATGAATAGTTCAAAGTACAAGTCCAAAGGACATCATCCTGGGATGAATGGGTTAGAATCATCTGGACGATCAGTACTTGGAAAAATTTTTGCCCGCTCTGTTCGTTCCATTTCTCTTTGGGGACTATAACTGACCAGATCATCCCGTACGAAAACATGGTTCATACAGTACGATCAGTATTATAAAATTGTGAATTTTAAAGCCCTCCCTTGGTGTGTGTGTGTACTAAATTACTCAATCAAAATGACACTCTCTCAGACTCAAATAAATGAAAAATACATACTCCAAGTTATAAAACATATTAAGCAGATCTTGATTTGAAGTCTTTAATAATTTTGAGTATGATTTCCTTGAAATGTTAGTACACACAAGAGCAAAAAATAAATCTTCCAAAATATGTTAGGAGAAAATAATAATAAAAATAATAATAATAGGAATCAGCAATACATACAAGTTGCAAGAATATAAAACATGCAAGGCTAAGTAGTAACTCTCTCAATAATTGAACCATCTCAAGGCTACCCAAGAGGGGAGGGGGAGAATTGCAAATTTAAAAATTCTCTTGGATTTTAGAAATCGATTTAAGATACTTGGCACAATGCTAAATTTTTACAAAATATTTTTCAACCACAATAAACTAATGTACTAAAAATATAAATATAGTAAAAGTAAAATAATAGAATAACACAAAATTTTATAGTGGTTCGGTCCAACTAGACTTACATCCACTCCTTGAAGACTCCTTCTTTAGGTATTTCACTAAATCAAAGTGACTCTCCTTTTACCACCACAGCAAGGCGGAAAAGCCCTTATAAAACCTCTCTTCTACCAACCCAGTAGAGTACCAATTCCCTTTCTCACCCTCCTAGTGATGGAAAAGTACCAAAGTCCTTTCTCACCATTTTGGTGATGGCAGAGTACCAATATCCTTTATCACCTCCTCGTGGCAAAAGAGTACCATGATTTTTTTTTTAATTCTTCTACTTTCGCGGGCATTCGGTGATTGGTGGTTTCGGCGTTGGCCGACCGTCGGCCGGTGGTTGTTTCATTTCATGGTCTCCATTCATCAGATTGATGATGATCGGTCATCCTCTCGTCGTTCTTCTGGCATTGATCATCGAATGGAGGCTCATTCTTATGGAACTGATAAACTGAGTGGCAGAAGTGGAAATAATCTTGTAATCAGGGAGGTCGCCCGACCTCCGTCTCGCCAAGAAGTGGTTGTGGAAGGTAAGGGCAAGAAGATTATGATGGAACGTGGATTAGAGGGTGATAGTGACCTTGTTAGGGCTGAAGGAGTTGATGGAAATCAAATTCTGAGGTTTCTTTTTATACGAGGTTAATTTTGAAGGTTAATAAATTTGTTTAATGTAACGAAGATTTCATTGGCCGCAATTTAGTTTCTGAAATTGATGATGTGGGGAACCATGGGAATTTTTCCAGCAATGCTCTTGAGGAGATTTCGGTGACAGAGGACAATCAGGGCAGGGATGAAGATGGAGTTGTTAGTAAAATTGAATTGAGGACTGAGTTCAGTGAAGCTTGGAAGAAACCCAAATATATCAAGATTTCTTTTAGCTGGGATCTTGCTGAGATGTCGGAGGATGGTATAACTGTCAAATTAAATGCTGAGAAGGAAATGTTAAATTCTCAAGTTCTTAAACACTCTTTGGTTATAAAGGTTCTAAGGGATAAAATTTCATTTCCAATGTGCAGCGTTAAACTGAGGAGGCAGATGAATAAGTTTGGGAGATTTCACATGACTTTGCTTGGTATGAATTGGATCTTGTGTTCGTTTAAGAATAGGAAAGCGATGGATGAAGTCTTGAATGGTGGGCCATGGTATATAGGAGGATACATTATGGGTATGGACAAGAGGTCGCCGTTGTTCAATCCCAATTCATTTAAAGGCATTACTACACCTACTTGGGTACGTCTTCCTTGTTTACCTCTTTATTGTTGGGATGAAGAGAACATTGATAGAATTGCAATGAGAATTGATGTTCTAATGTATGTGGATGGAAATTCATTTAAATGGGGAAAACGTGAATTCGCCCGGGTGTGTGTTAGGATAAATCTAGAGAATAGCTTACCAAATGGAGTTTGGATTGATGGCATAGCAGGACGTTTTTTTTCAGAAAGTTGAGTATGAGAAATTAGACTTGTTTTACTATCAATGTGGCAAAGTAGGTCATGAGAGAAAGGTCTGTCCTGCGGTTGTGAGATCGGTTACTGGTGAGAAGACTGGAAGTAAGTAGGGTATAGCCAGTGTTGAGACAGCCCATGTATAAGGTTATTCCCACGGGACTGAGTTTGGTCCTTGGATGCAGGTCTATTTCAAAAGTAGGAGAGGTAAAAATAGAAGAACTGCTGAGGGCTGAAGGCCTGGAAGAAATTTGAAATTAATGAATCAAGATGGTCAGAATACAGTGCAGAACGATGAGAAGAAGGTGAATATTGATACGGCACAGACTGATCTATTGGATCTAGATAGTGGCAAGCAAACCAATTTGATGAAGGATAATGTGGATTTGGGATTGAATATTGAATTTAATAATAAGTTTGAAGCGTTAGTAGAAGATGTTGAAGAAGGTGAAATGGTTAATCATCTCACATTGGAGCAGTCACGAGAAAACTTAGCTGTGGAGGAGACTTCAGAGGTAGTGAAAGAGGCTGATGTTGGCTTGGATGGCTTTAAGACTGTTGGTGTTGTTAGTAGTAATGTGGTCAAGTTCAAATTGGCCAAAGAGGTAAAATCATTGGGGCCTCTTGAACCCGAGCATAGGAAGAAGAGAAGAGATGGGAAAGGTTGTCTGAAAGGTGGGGACTCTTCCCCTCAATTGATTTAATGTCTTCCATTGTTTTCTGGAATTGTAGGGGGGCCAAAAAAAGTGAGGTCTCTCTATATTTGAAGGAAATTGTTAGGGATTATGATGTTTTTTATATTGGAATTGTGGAAACTAAACTCAATAATGTTGATAGAAGGGATGTGGACAACTTGATTGGAGGTAGTTGGGATTTCTTCCATTTCCCTACTAGTGGGAATTCTAGGGGTATTCTGGTTTTATGGAATAGAAATGTGGCTTCTTTTGTGGTCGAGTAGAGCTCTTCTCAAGTGGTTGTCGGGGATCTTACCACTCCTTCTTGGGGTGATTGGAAAGTGGCGACTGTATACGGTAATAACTACTATGTTGAAAGGAAGAGTCTTTGGAGGCTATTAGAAAGCTCCTTGATTGGGATGGGTCCATCCTTGGTGGGAGGAGACTTTAATTGCATTTTGAGTAGGGATGAGAAGAAGGGTGGAAAGTGGTTCCTCTTGTCTAAAGGACCTAGGGAGTTGAGGGATTTTATGACTAACTCTGATTTACATGATGTAGGTTTTGTTGGACCAAGTTTTACTTGGTGCAATAACAAGGAGGGAGCTTTAAGGATTTGGTAAAGGCTGGATAGGTGCTTGATAAATTCTACATCTTTACAGTTGGTTCCTTCGGAAAAGGTGCGGCATCTTGCTCGGGTGGCGTCGGATCACTGTCCAATTATTTTTAAATTGGATAATGTACAGCTTAATAAAACAAGGTTCATTCAATTGGAACATTGTTTACAATTCTTGGAGGAGGAAGGATTTCGGTGATGAAGTGGAGGTCCTTAAAAGAAAGCTTAGAAGGACGCTGCATGCTTTGTTCTTTTGGATCAAAAACAAATGTAAGGATTTATGTAAACTGCAAGAAGAGTGGAAGCGAGAAATTCTGGAGTTGAAGATCAAAGGGCTACGGAGGATACTTTTTCTGTTGAAGATCTGGTCTTGCTCAGGGGCAAAGTTCATGAACACAATGTTACTCTTAGAAGATTGTCTACATGGTGGAATCAAAGGGCCAAGGATAGATGGCAAGAGGAGGGGGATACAAATTAAAATTTTTTTCCCAACTTTGAATCGGTTAGGAGAAATGCAAAGTTAATTAAACAAATTAAAGATGAAAATAACCAAATGGTGGAAGATGAGAGTCTGATTGAGCAGGTTTTTATTCAGTTTTTTGAGAAGAAATGGAGGAGCCGTGAATGTCAGCTGACGGGGTGGCCAAGGATTGCTGCAGAACAAAAATTGAGCTTACTGGATATGAATTTCCTGGATGCAGAATTTCTCTTGGAAGAATGCAAGGAGGCTATTTTTCAGCAAGGTAATAACAAATCATCTCGGGTAGATGGAGTTACCTTCTCATTTTTTAAATGCTATTGGAAGCATGTTGGAGACAGTACATGGAAGGCTATTAGTATTTTTTTTATTTTTGGGAGTATGCACAATGAGTGGAAGGATACCTTGATTGTTCTTATACCCCAAGTGAAGAATCCAATTGTACCATCTAATTTTCGGCCCATCAGCTTGTGCCAAACTACTTATAAGATTGTTTCCACTATGTTAGTAAATAGACTGAAGAAGCTTATGCCTAAGATATGTTCTGAAGAACAGATGGCCTTCATTCCAGGCAGATCTATGTCTGAACACTGTATCTTAGCCCATGAGATCTTTCACAGGTTTAAAGTTTCTAAGAACAAAAAATGGTGTATGGTGGTAAAACATGACATGGAACAGGCTTATGATAGCATGGGTTGGCCAACCTTACTTTAAATCCTCAATTGGTTTGGTTTCCCTTCGGTTTTTTCAGGGTTTCTTATGGAATGCATGGTAAATGTGAGGTTCTCTATTATCTTAAATGGGAAGATTCTGAAATGGATCAGTGCTTGTAGTGGTTTTCGACAGGGATGTCCACTCTCCCCCTATTTGTTTATTATGTGCTCACAATTGTTTTGAAATTGTATTGAGCAGAGGGGACAAGATCTGGTTGTTCAGATTTTTACAAGAGGTCCTTAGATTTCACACCTCCTTTATGCAGATGATGTACTTGTGTTTTCAAAAGCTATTTGCTCTTCGGCCAACTTAGTGAAGAAAATTGTTAAAGATTTTTGTAGGTGGACTGGGCAGAATGTGAACATCAATAAATTCCAAATTATGTTTGGGAAAGTGGTTAGCAGACATCAAAGAAACAAGGTGGTTGAAATACTTGGATTCAAAGTTGTGAAGGAATGGAAGTACTTGGCTATCAAGATATCTCTTAGGAGATTAAAGGTGGCAGATTTTCATGATTTCTTGAGCCAAGTTATGGATAGATTAAATGTGTCAGGTAAGAAGTTTCTATCTTTGGGTGGTAGAATTACTTTGTTGAAGACTTCTCTGCTTTCTATGCCAAACTTTTTACTTACCATTCCATTGTGCCTAAAAAAATTGTATATGAGATGGAAAAGATGTGCAGAAATTTTATTTGGAACAAACCAGATGGGAAGAAGGGCTTACATTATGTGACGTGCAGTGAGATTTGTAAGCCAAGATGTGTAGGAGGATTGGGTGTGCAATCTTTAGCTATCAGAGCAGGTATATTGCGGACTAGATTGGCTTGGAATTATATCCGGAACCCAATGACTCTTCTTCACCGAACTGTTACAGCCAAGTATAGAGATGTGGTCCTGGACAGGATCTGTAAAAAAAATGCATCTTTTTCTATGCAAATACTTAAAGATGGTGGAATACAGCTTAAAAATATTGTGAGATGGAAGGTTGAAGCGGTGAGCAAATTAATGTGCTTGGTGACATTTGGCTTTTAGACAAAATTTTAAATGCTTGGCCGACTTTTGTGGATTGTATATCCTTGGAAGGTATGATGGTGCAACAGCTTATCTCTAATGAGGGTAACTGGGATGAGGGAAAACTTAAGATGTTCTTCCAGGAAGAGTTTATATTGCTTATCATGCAAGTTAAAATTGATACAGTGGTAAAGATGGATAGGCTGGAAACTATCAGTAAGCTGTCGGGTAGATCTTTATCAGCCTTGGCATATGATTTTGTGTTTAGAGATAAATATATGGATGATGATGGAGGTTTTGGTATGTGGTTGAAGAACATTATGTTTAATAGCAAGGTGGAACTTTTTTGGTGGCGACTAAGTAAATTTTCTATTCCTAACAATCATTTCCTCAAGTATAGAAAAATTGCTAGTGATGACTCTTGTGCTAGAGGGTGTCAAGAGGTAGAGAATTATGAACATATTGTGGTTCATTGCAAATACCTTAATGAGGCTTTTTCCGCTATTCATGGTTGGGGATTTGCTCTTCCTAAGTTTCATTCCCTGGATGATTGCTTAGAGGAAATGAGGAGAAGTTCGGCCAAGAATAAGAGTATGGTGAGACTTTACTGCACAGGAGTTTTTTTGTTTTGGAAAAACCGCAACTTAGTGAAGCACGGTAGAGCTGCTATGACTAGTAGCTTGGTGGCGGCAAATGTCATCTCTCTCTCCACATTTAAAAATAATCTATATCTAGATAGCTGGGTACTAATCTACCACGGGAGTCTACAACAACTTGGCACCCTCCACCGCTAGATTGGATCAAGATTATTTTGGATGCTTCTTGCTCCCTTCTTATCGGGCTGGCATTGGTGGGATCTTTAGAGACTACAGAGGTAGACTTCTTTTTGCATTCGATAAGAATACCATACATTGGGATATTGCTCAAGTTGAGCTAGAAACTATTTTTACAATAAGAGAATTCATCAAAAATTGAATGTTGGAAAGTAAAGGCATTATAATTGAAAGTGATAATATCAATGAGATTACACACATTCAGGATTCTTTGAAGAAGGTGGAGTGGAAAATGGAGAATTGGCTGATTAAGGAGCTTCTCTTCCTTAAGGACTTTAATAAAATTGTTTTTCCTCATGTTAGTAGGGATTGTAACCGAGTGGCTGATTTTTGTGCCACTTTGGCACTAGATAGTATTTTTACTTTTGATAGTTTCTCTTTAGGTAACATTCCTTCTTCTTTGATTGAGTTAATCAAGGAGGAGTGCTATCATTCTAGACTTTGTAATTAGTTTGTTTGTTCCATTTTAATGCAACTTCTGCAGCTTTAAAAAAAAATAAATCTACTCTCAAAGCATTCAAGGAAGTAGGATGAAAACTTAAAGAACAAATAAGAGATTCTTACCTTTGAGTAACCTTGTGAATCTCTTCATAATGTTCTCTCATTAGATCTATAAAATTTCACTCCTTAAACACTGTTCCAAACACTCTCCTTTTCTGCTCTTTAATGTAATTAACAACAAGATCAGTAGAGTGTCAGTTTTTAAGACATTTATATATTAAAGATATAAAAACCATCTAGAAAACTAAAAATTTTAAGTTGAACTTGCTCAGATCGTACAGTTTGATCACACTTCGTCTATATGAATAGTTCAAAAATTCATGTACGAACCTAATTTTGTTCTCTATCAGTCTTCTGTATGAACTAACATTGTATAATACAAATGATATAAAACTGAACTAATTTGTCTTGTATAACTCTACACGAACCCAATTCGTACATTATGAATCATCGATATGAACCATACATTGTATAATTCAAACTATTTAAACAACTAATGGTTCATTTGGTATGAATGTGGACGACTCCATTTCGTACTCTATGAGTCATCTGAACAAACCCAACATTGTACAATACGATCACGTCAAAAATTGATGAGATTATTTTGGATGAACTACTACGTACCCATTTCATACTCTGTTAGTTGTCCATACAAACTCCTCTTTATACAATACGAACAGTTCAAAAATTGATGAGTTTATTTGGGTCGAATTGGTACATCCTCATTTTCTATATACTCTATGAGTCATCTGCATGAAATATTATCGTGCAATATGAACAGTAAAAAAAATTCCCTAGCTTGATTTGATTAACTTTATTTTAAAGGAACTACAATAACAAACCGTCCATTGCAATTTTAAAACCGTACAATATGATTAGTTTTAAAATTTAAAGTTTTGACTTACTCCCCCGGCCAATGTGTGTGTGTGTGTGTGGCTACCCAATTATAATCACACTTTCTCAGACTAAAAAAAAAAATAGAAAAATTATAAACTTCATTATAAGAAATACTATATTAAAGTCTTCAGTGATCTGGAGTATAATTTCTCTGAAACATTACTACTATGTTAGGAGAAACAATAATCATAACAATAATATTTTGGTGACATAAAAAAATCACAAGATATAAAACTTAATCTTGAAAGCTAAGTTGCAATAATATATTCTTCAGCAGAGGCAACCTACTTTGTCTTTTTACATATGCCCACTTAATGAGAATCAACTCTAATAGAGTCTACTCCTACATTATCACAACAGCCCACTTACTAGGACATGCACTCTTATCCATCTCCAAACAGTTGCCACTATTCACTATAGGTGGCATCCTCATGGCCTTAATCACCACTCCATTCATTTATACTTTTCTATTTAGGCTAGGTGGTCATGAGTTAACCAAATCAATGCTCTTTCTGACAACTTCCATGCTAACACCCCTACTTGGAAAAGCCTCAATTGTGTTAGCTATCCTCTTCTTAATTCACTCAGTACATCCATGACAGAGGGTTGTTCTCTTCGATCTGCACATGGGAATGATATATCGCAACAGGATCTAATTCCATCACATATGCTCATCGACTCTCAATTCTCAGAAGTTGGAAGTATAGTTCTCTAGGGAGAAAACCTCAGTTTATAGGAGAACCTAACAATAGGTGGTGTAAGATCATCATCGGGTCACCATTGAAGGTCAATGGACCTTGTAAAATAATAGTAAAAGTTAAGAATTAAATTCACATTTCTTTCTTTGTTTACTTTTGAGAGACCCACTTATTTTCATTCACTATCCCTTTTTGCCACTTTTTCATTAAAGGGATGATTAAATTGTAGAACAAAATGTATGCTCATAAATGCCTTCATTGATGTTTACAAGGTAGCTATCGAACCATGATAAGGACCTTTTACCTAAAGAACGGTTCCTTTGATGCACTCACCTTGGACTATTAGAGGAACTTTCCAGAGGAGATCAAGTAGCTTTACTTTCCTTGAGTCCAATAATGAAATCACATGGGAAATTTGAGGTGCCTTTTCAACTAAGCAGATAACTACGTGGTGCTACCACAACCACTAGCTCTCTTACGAAACCTTCTTCTTCATGCTCGAAAAGCTTAGTTGTATGAAAATGCTTAAAAAGGGGACCCCTCACATCATTATGATATCATTGCTTGGCCAAAATTTCTCCTCTCTTGTGACATTATACCCTCATCTCTCTTTAATGCAGTTTAAAACCCTCTAAACAAGTTGTCAACAAGACCCAATTACTCACTAGTTGCAAGTCCTTAAATCCCAGGAATCTTACTCGTTGATTTACACAATGCCTACTACAACAAGGCTTGCCCAATATGAGTGTGCCTAAGAGCCCATTTACTTCATCATTCTACATCTCATTAGGAGGACATTTTTTTTCTCTATATTGTTTTATCGCAGCCCTTAGAACCCTATAAATATAAATAATGAATGATAAGGAATAGTTTTGGGGGAGCGATGTCTCTAAGATTTATCTTTAATTTGAACTTTATAGACTAGTTGGAGATCTGTAGCTATTTTTTCTCCTTTATGCCTTTACTCTTTGTTCTCACGTGGAGATTTCAGCTCACCCAATAGCCAAGCTAATAAAGTCAGTACGATCCACCATAAACTTTGAATTCAACAATCATTATTCTACTGCATATACTTATTTATGTTAATAAGGCTAATATACATAAAAGCCTAATAGCAAATGACACGTTACTTCCCAAACAAAGCTATATTATGTGATTATCTATGATGAATAATTTAATACTTAAGAAATGAACATTTTCAGATAAAAACTTAAATTTTTTAGACTATTTTGATTATATAAAATATATTGTTACTCTTATTGATATAGGACCACAAGCCTTCCTTAAAAAAAAGGAAAAACATACATACCAAAAACAAAAAAAAAAAGCTTTAGTGAAATCTATATGAGAAGACAGTAGTCATTTGTATGTGGCTTTGAGCGAACTGGTACATGTCTAGACGGGCATCATGTTATCATTTTCCATCTTATCTTTCACCTGGTTTGTCCACTCTTCAGTCATTATCTTTTGTTCATCATCAATAGCGGCAGGCTTGACTGCTATGTTCTTCTTCACCGCCTTCTCATCAACCTTTTTATTTCCTCCTGGCTTCTTGTAGATTACGTAGAGAATCATTTGTGCTAATCCAAACAGGAAACCCAATACATTCGGAAGCTGAACAGCCAGTATATGTAGATCACATCGTATTACATACATGAACATAATGGTTTTAAGCAAGTGCTTAAATAATATTGAAATTGATCAAATGAATTATAATGTTATATCTATGAATGAAATATAAATGATCAAAGTCAGAAGATTACATTTAAAGCATTGAGGACATGCATTCACACAGTAATTTAAAAACAAAAAATGGACAAATTGCTTAGTTGTAGCTTGATTCAATTTCGATATGTTCAAATGCATGTCCTCTATTTCAAGTATTTTTTCTTCTACCGTTGATCATATATATTTCGTGAACACGAAAAGTAATTAATAGAATATCCAGAAATTTGTTTTTACAAGAAAATAATCACTTACCATGACATATAGATCCTTAATAAGCAGTCCATAGGAGAACCATGCAACAGCGCTAATGGTGAGAAAGAATGATAGGTTAAATGGCATGAATTCAACGCTCTTTGTTGCTATTACTAGTTTCTGTAAAGTCAAATGAAATCAGATGTCAAAATTTTAGTTGTTGATTGCCAGAAAAGAATTTCCAGAAAAAATGAGCTATTGTCACACTTTACTTTTAAGATGTGGTTAGTATTATACTAATAAAACTAATCATTAGTATTATTATTTTAAAATTTTGATTAAAAAAATAAATAATATTCTTTTCTTTTATAATCATACCTATAAGAGCTATTCTATCTAATAAACAAAATTTTATTTTATTTCATAAAGCATTTTGTTGTGTCATGTGATGTGATTTTTATATTGCAAAAAAGAAATCTTTGATAAAAAAAAATGGCCGAACAATTATTAGTAAAAATATGTTTAGAAAATATAATCTTGAAAAAGTATTTTAACTCTATTTTGTAAATAACAAAATGAAATTTTGATTAAAAAAAAACAACTAATAAAGGCATCGTAATTGAATTTAATGACTGAAAATAATTATCTTAAAATTTTCGAGCATTCAATTTAATCTCACCATGATACTTAAAGGAGCAGCGAAGACGCATACTGCAAATCCAACACAAATCCATCCGACTACTTTCACACGTGTGTCGCCTTTCGAAAGTACTATCGTGGAAAGAACTATCGCAGAGAAAATTCCTCCGTCCAATAATAAGATTATTTTGGCCGCACGAACCTGCAAAATTGTATTATTTGATTACCATTGATTTATTTCAAAATTGAAGCTTTTGTAAACCGAGAAAAACAAATAAAAGCAAAAGTGATATACCCTAGCTTTCTTATGTGCATATGCCAGGAAAACGGCTATATAGATGGCTTCAATAACGCAGCCGATGGAGTTGATGATGATGAGAAGCAAAACATTAGTTTTGATAAATGCATAATAAAGCCACAGCATGGCGCTAAATAAAGCCACAATATAGGGCACGGCCTGAAACCCTTCTGTTGATCTTTTCTTGTAGATACGATAAAACGTTGACCTGCAGAAATATATTTTTTGTGAGCCATGAAGATATATATATATCTATATATATAAGCTATTGATTTGTTTGTTCTACCGTACTAAGAGTTTACAGGAAACAAAAAATAATTATAAAGGAAAAAAAAAAAGAAGGGATCGAGGTTGGCTTTACATTGGAGCAAGGAACACCATAAATGAGATAATATTTCCTGGAATGAGCAAGAAATACAAGTATATAAGTTAGAAATTTGTTTAACAGGTTGAACATAGTGGAACGAATAAATTCACAGCAAGAAAAAACTGTAATGTCACAATTAGCTCTTAGAGAAACTCACACGTAATCTATTACGTACATCTGAAATGTACAAAAAGAAAGGGCTTAAATAATTAACATGAAATAAATGCGAGGACTTAATGTGCAATAAATAAGAATAAGATTCGTAACCAATTTTTTTTTTTTTATTTTACAGCTTACATAGACCAAATAATAAGAAGGAATGTCTTCCTTCCATGGTATGTAAGCAAAATTAAATTCTACATGAGCAGCTTCTTTTCACCTTGGCTTCAACAATAAATATATATGTAATTAAATACGCAACTTTCATTAAAATTCTTATGTTGGTTTGTATTTCCATGTCGATTTAAGTATTGCCTGTAACCTATTATTTTTTATTGTCAATTAGCGAGATGCTCCGAATTTGTATGGGAAAGAATTATATTGCATATTTGTCCTCATTACATAGAAAATTTATTTTCTTCTAATAAAAGTGTTCCGGCAGAAAAAAATCCTTTGACTAACAAACTGTTTATAAGGTTTTGAAGGATTAAAACTATTTGTTTACAAGAACATTTAGTAAAATTTTTACTGATAGTTGTGTCACCTAAATTTCACGAAACCGTATTGGGAAACAATAATCTAAATAATTTTATTTTATACTTGACCTAGAATGCCTGCAGTCAATGCCCACGGACTGTGACCCATTTCTGAGCAAAAGAGAAGAAAGGATTTACAACTCGAGGAGAAGATGAGGAGGAGTTGGATGCTTCTAAATTCCTTGTTCAACTTTCTCAAGGCTCGTTAGCTTGAGCAAGTTAAAAAAAGTAATAGAAATCCGTTCTCTCCTTCCTGCCCTTAGAGGTACAACTTAAAGAATTTATATAAGCTAAACTCAATGTTGTGGGCCAATGAAAGCTTTTGGCTACATTAGCCAGTTGTAGCTTAAAGTTTTTTGTTTGGTTTTTTGCTTTGTATTTCTGCATTTAAAATATTAGTCATGAATTTGATATCTAACAACCCACCTCACATGAAGCAAAATTCCACGTAGGATTAATTTGCCCGGTCAAGTTAGGTGCAATAGAAATAAATGATAAATTTTGCGACGGCCCTTTCTTTTATTATTATTATTATTATTTTAATATTTATTATTACTATTATTATTTTTAATAATATTATTATTTTTAATGACTTGTTCTGAAATTAATTAGCTCTCCCTAAGCTTGTAGATTTTTTAGAAAGAAATATATTGTGTTGAACAAAAATCTATTTATGGATGGCACTTAACTGTAGTAGTCGGATAGCTTTGTGAGATGGTGCCTCAGTCTCTGGTAGAATTATTTGGTACGAACATCGGACATACTATACATCCGGACGCCAAAAAAAAGGCGCATGCACGTAGCGCATCGACGACCAAGGACCCGACTCAATGAAATCTAGAAATTTAGCACATGACTTTCCAAATAACCGTGCGACCCGATGACTTGATCTGGATCTAACGCAAAAATTCAAAAGAAACACACTTTTTTTAGGTTTTATGACATTGGTAGACTATATTTTTCATGTGAGACAAGATTTCTACAAAAAAGAGAGTTGAGAAAGAACAAGGAGGAAGAGGATACAAAGATGACAATCTCTTTGGATGACAACAAATTGTGCGAGGAGATGGACAAGACCCAAAAAGTTCAAGAAGACTTACCGCAGCGAAGTATGGAAGTTAAGTTTGTGATATTATCAGTAAGTTTTTAACTCCGAAGAGGTTTTACAACTTATTATTTTAGAATGTAACTATGTGCGTATCTCTTCTGTGTAACTATGTGCATCCATTATATGTGTCATTTTTGTTTTTCTCTCTCTATTTCTTCTATGTGAAGCTTCTGGCAACCGCTTCTCAGTACACCTTTTTAGTACCGAGTAGTATTGCTTCCAGGTACCACTTCTAGGTACCGATTCCCTATAATGAGAAGCACTTGTGTGACTGTTTCTGCAGTGTACTGCTGATTTTTGTGTTCGTCAATGTTTATACCATGAAAATAAGAATATTAGCTTCCCGATACTGCTTCTCGATACCGCTTCCTAATACCAAGAAGCGGTAGAGTGAATTGGTTTCATTACATACAACTAATTTTTGTGTAATGCCATGTTTATATTAGAATATTATATATGTTTTTCTTGTGCACAAGGTGTTTATAACTATGAGAATAAAGCATATGATAAGTATTGCGATTATGTTCATAATTCTGGTTTCACTATCGAAAAGAGCATCATTGTTATTGACCAAATTCAAAGAAAATAAAATCGAAGGGCTTTATTTTATTGAAAGCTAGATTTAAGAAGGATATTGACTTAAATTCGAAATCAAAATATAATAAATCAAACACTGGAACTTGGTGTCCAACTATTATTAGATTTTCAGTGACTAAAGATATAGATTGGATGGTGCAAAAATCTACTAAGATCCATAATCAATAATTAGCTATGTTGGAAGATCAAAATTTGCTTAGATCATATAAGCACATTAGTAATGAGAAAGCTTCAATTCATAAATCAATGATAAAAGTTGGGATAAAAATAGTTGATGCATTTACCTACCTATCCAATAAAGTAGTTGGTGTAGGAAATGTGTGATTCTCTAATAGGGATGCATATAACTTCATTCAAAAAAAGAAAACAGCGAACATTGAGAATGAAAACATGAATCCCTAATTAAATTATTTAAAGAATGACTAGTTCATGACAACATGTTTGCATGGGACGTCTAAACATATGAGGAAGATAGATTATTGATTTTTTTTAGGTTGATGGATTAGGTAGAATAAATTATGACTACTTTGGAGATGTGATAAGTTTTATACAAATTATAAGCTTAACAAATATAATTTAGCTTGAGCATCCTTTATTGGAGTTAATAATCATTAACAAAATGTTCTATTAGGATTTTTTTTATTGGAGGAGATAATTGATTTATTTACCTAACTATTTAGAACATTTTTATGAATAATGGATGATAAACATCACATAGTGATATTTACTAATAAGGACTATCTAATGGCTAGAGCAATAGAAATTGCATTACCTACAACTTGACATAGGCTATACAATTGGCACAAAATAAGAACGCTTCTTCCAAGGTGTGGTACTTCAATAGTAACAACAATGTAAGAGTCTTTTCTTATAGGTATTTAAGCAAGTGTTATTCTCATGATGATTTTGAGAAAATCTGAGTTGAAATAATTGCTGAAGGGGACCTCCAGTGAAGTGCAGGTTAAATGGTATCTCTAGTATAAGATTGAAAGGTCACTAGGACATGAGAAAAAGTAAAAACATATAGGAATGCTTAATAGATGAGTATATTATTCATTAATCAATAAGCCACCTAATAGCTGAATATAAAAGAATGATGATGGGAATAATTGATTCAGAGAAATTTTGATGATGTGTATTTTTTTCAATAAATAATAATGATGATGGGTATCACTCGATTTCACTCGGTATTTCTCAGTGCATGCTCAATACCATTTTTAGTACACGCTCTCTAACATTCAAAACCTCTTGATATTGCTCGATATCACTAAGTAGTAGTGGGTCCCAGTGATATTCCTTTGTAGTGTCCTATTATTTATGGTGGGTGGTTGTGGAAAATAAGCTATTTAATGAAGGTTTGGTGTAACTTTTAAAATTGTCACTATTAGTAGTAGACAAAATTTTGTAATTTAAGGTGTATAACACATTCTCTCTAGCACACCATCATGTTTTGTAAGAATATCTGTTGTGATTAACACTTTTGAGTTGCAAAATTTAGCCCAAAGGCATTTGCGCTTCCAAAGACAAATGGGATTTACTCTTCCATTGATTAGAGAAGCGTTTTTGAGTTACTAGGTCACTTTCTCTTCCTCAAACATAGAGGAAATTGAAGAGGGAATGCCTTGCAGACTTGGAACTGCAAATGCCTTTATGATTCCTGGAAGGTAAATACCCCTCATCTTTGTGGACCATATCTTTGTACTGCAACGGATGTGTTTTGTGATAAATTAATGTAGTAGTTGTACCTATGATTTTAGATTATGCCCCATAAATTATGTTGGTTTGAAACTCAACTACATCTATATATGCCTATGAAAGTCTTCGTAAACCTTGCTACAAGTTAGATGCAGAAATATTTAGAAATACTACAGGAAAACCATTGATTACCATAATATCTTTTGACAAAAAAACTCTTTGCTGGTAATTATGGTGTTCTTACCGACGTTTTATGCGATGATAAAATTATGGCAGAATTTTTAGCATATATTATATCAGTAATTCTCCGACGCATTATCTGTTGTTAAAGTCGTCATAATTTATAAACTCGTATTATAATGCGACGTATGTTCCACCGATAATTGGCGGTGTAATAACTGACATATATTATGCTAGTGTATTTAAACATGATGTACATGTACCATCAAAAAATATGACGAAAACCTCTCCGACATCGTATAAGTCAAAAAAATCGTTGGTCCAAACCCTATTTCTCACATGAGATCATCTACCTTATTATTTTAATCCTAGTCATTTCTATTCACTTAGCTCGCCTCTATCGCCTTAGCCAAACTTCACCGCTGTCAAGACTGACCATCACCCAATGGACATCCACGAAGTTTTTCGACATTCGCTGCCTCAGTCTCTGACTTCCGTCGCTATTTTGAGGCCGTAAGATTCTCTTTTTCATGCATTTTCTCACTAGAAATTTGCAAGAGCATTTACCTTGGTTTATGTATTTTTTTTTGTTGATGATATTATTCATGTTTATATGAGTAAAGAGGGAGTTGAAGGTAAACTTGAATTATGGAGATCAAAGTTAGAGTGCAATTTTAGTAGTACTAGACTTAGTGAGGGGATTGTTACTTTGTGCGATCAAGTCATTAATAAGAGTATATGTCTTAGATATCTTGGATCTATTATTCATAGTGATGGTGAACTAGATGAGAATATTATCAGAAGAATTCAAGTTGGAGGGTTGAAGTGGAGGAATGCATCTGGCTAGTTTTGTGATTGAAAAGTCCACCTCCAACTTAAGGGAAAATTCTATAAGATGGTGGTGAGAGCTGTAATGTTTTATGGTGAGATCTGTAATACTTTTTTATGCTATTAAAAGAGAAACATATTACTAAGTTATGTGTTGCAGAGATGAGGATTCTCATGTGGATAAGTGGGTTTACCCTTAGAGATAGGATCTGAATTGAGCATATACATGATAAGGTTGGAGCAACTCCAGTGGAAAATAAGATTAGAGAGAGTCACTTTAAATGATTTGGGCATATAAAATGGTGGCCTTTTTATGACCGAATAGGGAAAGTAGAGTTATTATATTTGACTTATCTTAAGAAAGGTAGAGGTAGACCTAAAAAGACTTTGTTAGAAATTATTAGAAATGATCTTTCTTTACTAGATTTAAATGAGAATTTGACTTTTAACAAAACACAATGGAGGAAAAGTATTCATGTAGCCGACCCCATGTAGTGGGACAAAGGCTTGATATTTTTGTTGTTATTGTTGTTGAAAATATTTTTAGAAAATTAATAATGTCCAAACCGACGGCTCTCTATTCTGCTATGAGGCGATTCCGAGGTGATTCTGAGGTGCTCTAAGGTTTTCATTCCCAATCATCTTTCCTTTTTGTCTCTCGCATTTTTTTTGTTATTTTCTTTGTTTCTTATGCTTCTCTAGTTTATTTTTTCATCTTGATTTTGCTTGGTTTCCTTGGTGTTTCTTTGTGTTTTGTGGTTTTTGGGAGATGATGACGACATCGTCATTCATTCCTCTGATTGTGGTATTTTTGAATGGTAAGTCTCGTTCTTTAGAGATGTTTTAGCTTGCTCGTGTTCTTATTCTTCCTCCAAACTTCCTTTTATTCAATCTTCTTATAATGGTTGATCAACATTGTTGCTTAAGGATTCTGTGGTTTCTAGGCTAGCTGCTCCCTTTATGCTTACACTTGTTGGCAAGTTTATACTTAAGCTGCCGAATCTGGATGTTATTCGTAAGTTCTTTTGGAACCTGAAATTATCTTGTTCGTTTCAATTGGGTTTATTGGATTCAAAGCATATTGTGGTTAAACTTACCAACCATTTGGATTATAGCCATATTTCCACACGAAGATCCTATGACATTTAGGGTTGTCAAATGAGATTGTTTAAATGGTCACCTGATTTTGATGTTCATGTAGAATCTCCTATTGCCCCTATGTGGATTTCTTTTCCTAATCTTCATTTACAATTTTTCAATTTTGAATTCTTATTTGGCTTGGCTTCTATATTTGGTACACTGTTGCAAACTGATCAAGCTATAGCATCCATTTCACAGTCGTCTGTAGCTCGTGCGTTAGTTGAACTGGATATATCAAAGAAGCATCCCAATAAAGTTTAGATTGGTTTGGAACTTAATGGATATTTTTAAAAAGTTGATTTTGAAAATGTTCCTATTTTCTACTCTCATTATAAGATGCATGGGCATGGATTAAATGCTTGTTATAAGTTGCACCCGCACCTTCGGAAGGGAAAGGATCCTATTAAACATGCGCATATAAGTGTTTTAATTTCTGCTGAAGATATTATTACTCCTTATCCTGAAGGAAATGTGGGGAGTGTCCCTCAAGTACAAGATCCTATTAATGAATCCTTAATTTTGGATTCTATTCTGGTGGAAATGAATATTATTATTGTGGATGAGTTGGATAAATAAAAGGAAGTTAATCTTAACTCTATCTCATTGTTTCCTATTATTTCTCATAATATGAATGACCAAAGTACTGATACTAATCTAAATAATGTTTGCCTTTCTATTGAGCCTCTTTTGGAGGCTTGATTTGTTAATAATAATGTTATGGGTGAGGAAATTGACAAAATCAATGTTATTGTTCAGGATATTGTCCAAACTGATGTGATAAAGAGGTTAAGTGGTAATGTTATGAACAATGAAATCTTTATGGAAGGAGATGTTTTTAACATGGAAGGAGATTTGCCTCTTTCTAAGGGGAAGTCAGGTATGGTTAATGAAAGTAAGCTTCCTTTGAATGATCATTATTATAGTGATGCTTATATAGACACTGAGGATATGGATATGATGGCTAAATGCTTTACTAGAGATGATAATGATACTAGTTATACCAAGGGGTGTGGCAGCAGAGGTAGAAAGAAAAACAAATTTATTCTTCAATCTCCTAGAAATTCCCTATCGCATACTTCTCAGTAACATTTTGGTTTTTATGTTTAACGCTATTATTTGGAATGTGAGGGGTATTGGGTGCTCCTTTTCTAAGTTTAGAGTTAAAAACTCATGCCGTATTCATAATATCTCTCTTTTTGTCTTACTTGAACATCTTATCTCCTATGATAAGTTAGTTAGTACTGCTAAATATTTAGGTTTTAAACATGCTTTGTCGAATGTGGCCAATAAAATTTTGTTTTTTTGGAAATACTTTATACATGTTGACATTATTGGTAATTTTACTCAAGTTATTCATTGTAATATAGAAAGTTATAACTTTTAATATTGTGCTTCTTTTGTTTATGCTGCTTCCTCTCATTACACTAGAAAGATTTTATGGGATCAAATTACTCAGTTTCATAGTATATGTAACCTTCCCTGACTTGTGGGAGGTAAATTTAGTACTATAACTAAATCTTCTGAGAGCATAGGGGGTTCTTCCCCTATCTATCATTCTATAAAGGATTTTAATAGTATGATTGTGGGGTGTAACCTTATTGATATTGGTTATTCTAGTGATCACTTTACTTGGCACCGTGGGCATTTATGGAAAAGGTTAGACCGAGTTTTATCTAATGACTATTGGCTGAATGCTTTTGAGTCTACTAATGTTTAGAACCCTCTCTGATCATTCCCCTTTTCTTATTAAAATTAACCATAGAGTGAGGAATTTTCCTTCTCAATTTAGATTTCAAAATATTTGATTACTTCATGATTCTTTTATGGATTTAGTTAAAGATAATTGACACGCTCCTTTATATCCAGATAATTCTTTTTCTGGCATGAAAAGATTTTGGTTTAATATTAAAAGGCTTAAACTTGTTTTAAAATGGTGGAATCACAATGTTTTTAAGAATTTTTTTCCAACATTTTAATTGTGGAACATAAGATGAATTGTTATGAAACTCAATGTCAATTGGTGCCTTCTAAAGCTAATTTTTGTTTATTGAGAGAGGCCAATGATGGCCTTTATAAATTACAAGCTCAGGAGAAAATTTTTTGGAAGCAAAAAGCGACTATTAAACATCTTGTTGAGGGCGGTAATAATACCATATATTTCAATGCCTTGGTTAAGAGGAAATGTGCTATTAATTGTATTCATAAAATTAATAGGGTTGATGGTTCTGTGATTGAGGATGGTGTGGAAATTGCTTATTTAGCAATTCAACACTTTCAAAATCATCTTAATAAATCATTTACCCCTGCTATTATTGATAACCCTACTATCATTCCTAATATTTTTTCTCATGAAGATAATATTTTCTTATCTAAACTTCCTTTTATGAAGGAAGTTAATTATGTAGCTGGTTTAGATGGCTACATGACAAAGTTTTTCATAAAACTTGGCATATTATTGGCAATGATCTTTTCTTTGCAGTTATTAATTTTTTAATGGTAATTCTATTCCTAAGTTTTATACTTCTACCTCTATTGTGCTTATTCCTAAGAATATATCTATCACTTCCTGGAATGATTTTAGACCGATTAGTCTTTGTACCTTTTTTATAAATTGCTTTCTAAATTTTTGATGAATCATTTAAAAGTTTTTTTTGCCTAAACTTACGGCTCCTTTCCAAATGAGTTTTGTTAAAGGGCATACTATTGTTAATAATATCCTTTTGGTGTAAGAATTTTGTTAAGATTTGGATGCTAAAATTTGAGAAGGTAATATGATTCTTAAACTTGATATTGCCAAGGCTTATGATAATATTGATTGGAATTTCCTTTACGAGATTATGATGTTATTTGGTTTTGATTCTAATTTTATCAACCTCATTAAGCTTTGCATTGAAAGCCCCTAATTTTCTATCATTGTTAATGGTAAGGCTAATGGTTTTTTTGAGGCTTCTCATGGGCTGAGATAAGGTGATCCTATTTTTTTGGCCCTCTTCATTGTTACGGCTAAGTATCTCTCTAGAGGTCTTACTGATCTTTTTGTGAAGTACCATAGCCTTTATTTTAGAACTTTAAGTGGTTTTGATTATTTCAATTATGTTTTACTGATGATTTTATTATTTTTATGAATGCTTTAATGAATAAGATTCATAGGCTTTTGAGGTTCTTTCTCCAATTTCAATTTTGAGTGGTCTAGATCTTAATAAACATAGGTGTTATTTTATTCTTGCTAAGAAAATCACTTTTTATCAGATTTTGGCTATTAAGAATTTAACTCAATTTAGTCATGGTTTTTTTGCCTTTAACGTGCCTTGGTGTGCCTCTTTTTAAGGTAAAAAGAAGTCCTTCCTTTTTGATTATTTAATCACAGTTGTGCATAACAAATTTTTGTCTTAGGATTCTATTTTTTTAAGTTATGGTGGTCGGTTAACTCTTATGAAGAGTATTCTTTATTCTATATTTGTTTATAGTTTTCAAACATTGCTTCCTACTCAGTAGTTTATTATAGGATTGATAAAATTTTCAATAAATTTTTTTTGGAAAGGGGCTAGTGGCAATTCAAAAATCCACTGGTCTTCTTGGGATAAATGTTGTGGTACTTTGGGTGAAGGGGCTCTGGATTGTAAGTCTATGAATGATTTGGCCTTCCCTTTTTCTTTTAAGTTATGGTATAATTTTTGTGCTAAACCGAGCCTTTTGGCTAACTTTAGGGTTGCCAAATATTATAGGGGGAAGCATCCCACCACATGTAGCTTTAGTAAAGGTAACTCTAAAGTTTGGCGCCATTTGTGTAAAGTTAAATGGTTGGTTAAGTCATTTATCCTTTGGGGCCATGGTAATGGAAATACTTTCTTTTGGCAGGATCATGTGTTGGGGGTCAATCCATTAACTATATTACCAATACTTCTTCCAATGCTATTGTGAAGGTTAATTTTTTTCTTTCTGAAAATGGTTGGGATGTTGAGAAACCTTTTGAAGTTCTTCCTAATTTTATTTTTTAACAAATCCTTAAGATCGCTTTGAGCATTAAATCTTTGAATGTGCAGTTATGTGCTTCAACTAAAGATGGTAAATTCAGATTAAGTGTTGCTTGGCATTCTTTTAAAGATAAGAAAGAGGCTTTGAAGATTTTCATTATGACATTAAATAAAAGTATTCCTTATACTCTTTCTGTGTTTATCTGGAGAATTTTACATAAGTTTATCACTACAAATGATAATTTGATTAAAAGAGATTTTATCCTTCCTTCTAAATGCTAATGTTGTTATCATATGGATAATATTCATCATGTTTTTTGTTTCTAGTCCTTTTGCTGTTATAGCCTGGACTTATTTTGATGAAAATTTTCATTTAAATTGTTTTAATGCTACTATTTCTATTAACTCTTTACTTAATTATTGGTTTGTTAATTCGAAAGGTCATATTATAAATATTATTTCTTCCCTTATCCTTTAGTATTTATGTCTAGATAGAAATAATTGATGTTTTAATGGGGTGGCTATGAACCACAATAGAATTATTCAAAATGTTAAAGATAAGATTGTGGCTCTTTATTATGCTAAATTACTTTCCATTAAGATTTTCAAAAACTAATTCCATTCTATGGTTCACCTGGGGATTAAGCTGGAGGTAGATATTGTGCATAAAGATCCTAGGAGTATTTTTTGGGTAAAGCTTCCTGGCAATTTCATTTAGTTAAATGAGGATGCTGTTAGTGTTAAATCTATTGCGGGCTGTGGTGGTGTCATCATAGACTCTTATTGTAAGTTCATATTGGGTTTTGTGGGCTCACTTTATAATTATGATGTCAATTATGCTACCACCTATGTGATTCTTTACGTTCTAAGACTCTGTTGTTCTCTAGATTACATTAATATTATGTTTGAGGTTGGCTCTTCTTACTACTATCTACTATTTTCATTGAGGGTGTAAGTTTAATAGGGATGTTAAGCCCTTATGAACTAGCTTCATCTTCAGATTTTATAGTTGTTTGGTCAACTTGACCTACATCCACTCCCTGGAGCTTCACCTTTAGGTACTGCACTAAACTTATTAACTCTCTGTTTGCTCCCATAATGAAGCGGAGAAGCGTGTACAAAAACTCCTTTACACCAATCCTGGTGAGGAAGAGAACCCAACTCTTTTCGCTTCCTCCTAAAGAAGAAAGAGAACCTAACTCCTTCCGCTTCCTCTTGAAGTAGGCAAAGAACCCAACTCCTTTCGCTTCCTCCTGAAGTAGGAAGAGAACCCTGATTAATTGCTAAAGTAAACCTCTCTAGAACCTCCAAGGAACCAGGGACGATGATCGGAGAAGATAATGCGGTACCTTTCTTTGAGAAACCTTTGTAAATCCCTCACAAACTACCCCTCATAAGATCCTCTCTCTCTCTCTCCTTTAGGCTCTCTTAGGTCAGGATAATAACAAAAGATCACTTCTTGAGTAAACAAGAGATCTTATAAATAAAGGCTTTAAATTTGCCCTAAATTATAATTAATCAGCAAAGATCATCCAAGATGATCGATGGATCATCCTGTACTATCAGTAAAAATTTAGCTCAATCTGCCAGGATGATCTGGAGGAGGCTAGATGATTAAAAGATTTATTTGTTCTGATCGTCAAGGATGATTTTACATCATCCTGTATGATTACAACAAAAACATTGAGTATTGTCTAGACCATCACTCTCTTCGGCAAAACTTTAGCTGTCTGGACAATAAAAAAATAACTTATCATCCAAGACGATGCCAAGATCATCCAGGATGACTAGTTTAAGACATAGAATATCATTTAGACAGTCGCACTGTTCGGCCAGACTTTACATGTTCAGACGATAGAAAAATAACTGATCATCCAGGTTGATTTGGGATAGTTCTGGATGATTAGTTTAAATCAATACATATCTTCTAGAACATCATTATGGTTATCTAGGATGAAACTAAAGTTTGTATAACTGAACGTCCCAAATAATATTGCAATCATCCTGAAGAATATGATCGATAAATCAAACCTTAATTACTTTCCTTAATCACCTAACTAATTTAGGAATAATTATAATGCATCATTCAAGATGATATCCTAGACGATGTTAAAAAATAATAACTTGCCTAAAAGAGTTGGTAACTGATTCTTTATGATTTGAGCATATCATCCATGATGATACTAATATTATCCAAGATGATTTACTTAATTTTGGTTGTGTTAACTAGGATGCCTTAATTAGGGTTTTTATTTTTAGCTGATCGTCTAAGACAATTTTGGATAATCCCGAATGAAATGATCAGAAATAGAAAACTCTAAAAATAGATAGAATTTTTTTCCCTGAGTGAGTGTGTGAAATGTTTCTTAGCATCTAGACCTATATTGTTATATTTAACTCAAGAAAATGTAAAGATACTTGACGTACATTACAAACTGACTTAGTCCTAATCTACCCAATCTTGAACTTGCTTGATTTATAATTTAATCTTGTAGACCTGAAATATTAGTAAGTACGACAATCATTAAATAATAGAAATGGCCTAAATATTTATTATCATCAAAATTTTAATCCTTAAATCCAGATTTGCAACAATCTCTCCCTTTTTTATGATGGAAAAAATTTGGTAGAAAATTCATCTTAAGCAGTTAACATAACATAGATGAAAATACTAAACAAAATGTGAAGTAAGTCAAATTTTACTAAACTTAAACATACAGTAAAAACACTAAACAAAAGTAGTAAAAAAATACAAAAAATAACATAAATACTACCACTATACTACCACTACTCCCCTTTTTGCTATTAAAAAAAGGAGGGAAACAAAAAAAAAGAACAAAAAATACAAAAACAAAACCAAAACATCACATAACAAAAAAAAGTAAAAGAAAAAATAAAATGATGAAAAGATGAGAAAAATGACAAAAAAAAAAAAACAAAGTTTTTTTTATCTAAGCATGTATATGATAAATTTTTTATATGATTAAATTAAAAATTTATAAGAATTAATAAATTAACATCATCGAAATCCAAAAAATGGTAGAACAATCGATCGTGTTAGCCCTAGCTCAGATTTCTTACAGGGCAAACCATCTTTTGAAAACAAAGATCTAACTCAGAAAAATCAATTGGATAAAAAAAAGAGATTCGTTCAAAACCTAGTTCCAGAAAAATATCCTATAGAATAATATACCAAAGTAATTTGTCATAATCATGAAATTCAAAATTAAGCCTTCAAAAATATCAAGTGACACATAAATTCTTCTAAGATTTAAAGGTTTGAAAGAGAAGGAAGCTTGCTTTCTTATAAGCTCATTTTATGACTCTTCTCAATTGGTTGGCACACTTTATACATCTTTGAATTTTTTGATACACTTTGTGTATCTTTTAATTTTTTTATGGTCATTATGCAACTTTCAATTTTTCTTCTTTTTGAGCTCATTTTATGATTCTTATCATTTTTGCAAGCTAGATCCCATTCAAAACTTTTAAATACTCTCAGTTGTGAGAATATCTTTTAGATATAAGAGAAGAAAAACTCACTCTCTAATATAAGAAAGAGTAAATCACAAAGTAGAATCAAATTCATTTGATAAATGAAATGAGAAGATTATGAAAGCTTGAAAGTGATTTAATGACTTTGAATAATATATATATATATATATATATAAGATAAATTATTATAGGAAGATAGAAAAGATCTCAATCGCAAAAGTCTAGTTGCTTATTTGAGATAGACTTTTGTTTAGAAATGAAAATTACACTGCTAAAAGAAGTTAGAGGAAGGAAAATAATCAACGGTGTTTCTTCCTTTAACTGATTTAGAGATGTTAAACATTAACTACAAATTTTCAAAAATAAAAATAAGGCATAAAATATCATTTCAGCTATGATAAAAAAAATCGAAAGAAAAATAAGATTATCATAAATGAAAACACTACAAAATAATAGTAAATAAAAATCAACACTCAAAACTAAAATAAAAGAAAGAATAGAAAATAATAACAAACAATATATCAAAAAATATACAAATTAGAATTTAGTAAGCAACAAGTTCATGCATTTATGTCAATCACACATAATCTGGTCTTTAAGATGTTGAATGTGTCATGAGCATCCGCTGTCCGAGTACCACATTCTCTCCCTATGTCTTGTGTGAGAGCACACCTATAAAACCATCAAATATTAGATTTAGGAACAAAAGAAAGTTTGGGTCCCTTCTTATGGAAAGAAGAAGGCAATGTATGTGTGTTATGCTATGAATCAAGTAATTTGAGTCTCCACACCCAATGTGTACTATGGTGAATAGTGCAAGTGTGTGAGATGTGTCCTAGAATGCCACATGAAAAACATCTAACACAAAGAAAGGGGCTTACTAATCTATTCGAGTTATATTGTCTCTTCTTAGGTTTCAAAACTTTTGGCTTTGCATTATGATTGAAAAACTATTCAGATGTGGGTGGAGTCCTATTTTTCTCAAGTGCTTTTAATTCATCTTTAAACATCAAGTTGATACTTTCTAAAACAGCATTATCAACTTTCAAGAAGTGCTCCCTACTTTCAAATTCATCAATATATGTTTTAAAATCAATTTTCAGTGTAGTGTGGGATGCTTTCAATGAATCATACTAAATGACCAACTTAGAATGCTTTTTATTTAACTAATCAAATAATGACATGAAATTTCTATCAAGTATAGAATGATCTTTAAACAAAATTTCATGCTCTTTTTGTAAATTTAAAATTTTTAATTTCAAACTAGCATGCAATTTCTTTAGTTTCCTATATGATACATGAATTTTTCCAAAAAGTTCAAGTAATTGATTGTAGGTTAGTTCACATACCTCTTCTTAGTCAGACTGACCAAGATGATCGTTTGCCATCAAGCACATGTTTATTGTCTCCTCCTCAGCTTCAATCTCAGAGAAGTTAGATGCAAAATCTTCCTAGAATGCCTTTTTAAATCGCTTCTTGTCCTTCCTGAACTTGGGTTTCTCCTCACCATTCTCCTTGCTTGGGTGAGACTTAAGTGTAGGACAATCAACTTTAGCATGTCCCAGCTTCGTGCATCCAAAACAAAGCATATCAGAAGAACTTTTAAATTTTTTTAGCCTTACCTGTATTCCACTTTTGATGATGCTTTTGTTTCTTCCTTAGAAAGTTTTTGGATTTCCTAGTGATTAAAGCAACATCATCACTCTCAAACCCGGAAGAATCAGTATCCATATCATTAGCCTTCAACGCCACAATCTTCTCCTTCTTTTTCTCACATGCATTAAGTTGTCTTTGATTCATTCCTTGCTCATAAGCAATGAGTAATCCAAGCAAGTTATCAACAAAATAAGTATTCAAATCCTTAAATTCAGTTATTATAGTAATCTTAGCATCAAAGAAAGAAGGAAAGCATCTCAAAATTTTATTAATTTTTTAATAGTTTGTGAGTTCTCTTCCTAAGGCATATAGTAAGGTAATAATTTAAGTTAACATAGTATACATTTCAGAAATCGATTCACTAGGTTTCATACAAAAAAGTTCAAAGTCATGCTGTAAGATATTCAACTTAGATTGCTTAACTTCATTTATCCCTTCATAAGTAATACTCAATTTATCCCATATTTCTTTACTAGTAGCACAAGACACACACTTAAGCTTCCAATTTCAAAGCATAGAAAAAATAATTTAGACATTGTGCATGAAGGTGTGTTAAATCCCTATCAATAAATGTCCATTCAGTAAAAGGAAGTAAAGCTTTGATGCAATTGTTTTCATGAGTTAGTGTTAAATATCCATCCTTAATAAGCATCCACATGTGAGAGTCAATAGATTGTAAAAATATGGACATGCAAGTTTTCCAAAAATCAAAAGGTGTGCTATCAAATAAAGGTGGACGAGTAATAGAATATCTTTCTATAGTATTACGATTATCAAAGTTAGCTATAGATCAAAATTTAAAATATTTCAAAAAATTGGATTTTATGAATCTCACTTTGATACCATTTAAAAGTTTGTTGGGGATTTTAAGCCCTTATGAACTAGCCTGAGGCTAACCGAGAGAGGGGGGGGGGGGGAGGGGGCTTTTTTGGGAGGGGGTGTTAATTGGTATTTTAAAAAATTCTCAAATAAAAATCATAATTTAAGTAGAACCAACATTCACCAAAAAATAAATTGTGAAAATTAACTACAAGAATATAATATGAAAGAACACACCAGATTTTATATTTGTTCGATAAACTTGATTTACGCCTGCTCCCCGGAGCTTGTCCTTCGGGTATTGCACTAAACGTAGTGACACTCTTTTTTCCATCACAGCAAGGTAAATAACCCTATATAAAAACTCTTTTCCACCAACCCTGATGTGGCAGAGAACCCAACTCTATTTGCTTCCTCCTGAAGTAGGAAGAGAACCCAACTCCTTTTGCTTCCTCCTGAAGAAGACAGAGAACCCAACTCTTTTTGCTTCCTCCAGAAATAGGCAGAGAACCCCAATCAATTATTGAAGTAGACCTATCTAGAATTTCCAAGGAACCATGGATGATGATCGGAGAAGACGATGCAAATCCTTGCTTGGAGCAACCTTTGTGAAGCCCTCATAAACTCCCCCTCATAAGACCCTCTCTCTCTTTCCCAAGCTTTCCCTCTCCTTTAGGCTCTCTCAGGTCAGGACAACATCAATAGATCACTTCTTGAGTAAACAAGAGATCTTATAAAGAAGGCCTTCAAAGTTGCCCTAAATTAAAAATAATCAATAAAGATCTTCCAGTAAGATTGATGGATCATCCTATATGATCACTACAAATTTAGCTCAATCAACTAGCATGATTTTGAGGAGGCTAGATGATTAAAGGATTTATTTATTCTCATCATCCAGGATAATTGTACATCGTCATGCACGATTAGTATAAAAATGTTGAGTATTGTCCTGACCATCACTTGAAATCACTAAATGACAAGAGGGGGGGGTGAATTGTGAAAAACTTTTTCTCAATAAAAGGTAACCCTAAACATGAGTTCTAATCTTTTTGTTATTTTTGAAATTTGACAACAAAAACTTAAACAAATTTTCTTTCACAAATTTCACCACGCAATAATTATGAAAAATTAAGTGCAAGTAAAAGTAAATGAAGATAAAGAAAAAACACACTAAGATTTTTATAGTGGTACACCAAGATTTTTATAGTGGTTCGGTCAAACAATGACCTACGTCCACTCCCCAGAGTCCTCCACTCTGGGATTTTCACTATTAGCAATAGCTCTCTTTTAGCCCCCCTTGGCAAGGCGGAGAAGCCTTTACACTACTCCCTTTCACCAACTCGGCGTTGCGGAGTGCCAAACTCTGTTTTCACCCTCCTGACGACGGCAGGGAACCTTCTCCTTTTTCTTCCTCCTGGAGAAGGCAGAGTACCTCGAGGTCACGGATGTAGAAGAGCCTTTCCCTTAGAGATCCTCCCACAAATTCTTCTAGGGCCACAGGAGGAACAAGATGCAGCAAGTTTGGAGCAACCGTGTTATCTCCCTCACACCTCTTCTCCCTCATAACGCTCACCTTCACCTTCCTCTCTCAAAACCTTAAAGAACTTCTCAAGAGCTCTCTCCTCTTGCAATCCCTCTCTAACCCCGTTCTCCCTCTCTGTAATTCTTACTGAAAAAGGACGAGATTAACACATAAAATAGGCTCCAAAAGCCCTCTAATTTCAAAAGTAGCCGTTACTGTTCGTACTATACGATTCCACATCGTACAGTACGATCTTCATAAATAGACTTCGTCCTGGTACGAAGACGTACGAACAGTTAAAAAATGATTCGTACTGTACGATATAATATCGTACGGTACGATCCACAAAATACTATTTGTACAGGACGTTGGTCTGGACGATCAGATGTCGTCTCTATTCATCGTATGGTGCGATTACTATCGTACAGTACATTGTTCAAAATATAATTAGGCCTGGATTTCATGCACTAATCACGGGTTAATTTAAGTAAGTATTTAAAATAAATCGTACAGTACGAAAATGTTTGTACATTACGAACGGCGCAAAATCACTTACTTGAACTAAACGATGGCTAGGGTTTTGGATCTAAACATATCGTACCGTACAATTATATTCGTACAGTAGGATCTATTCACAGAATCGTCCACATAGCTAGGATCGTACGGTACGAATTAAAATCGTACAGTATGATCTCCAGAGAAGAAATTCTATTATATTTTACATTTAAAATCAAACTCTCCCCTGTGTGTGTGCATAGTTGCTCATACTCTTATGCATTTTGTGGCCAGACTCAAGAAAATAAAAATACAATAAATAAAAAAATACAATATCTGACTCATACTCCTAATCTACCCGTTCTTGAGTCTTCCTTTCATCCTGAATCACTTGTAATCCTCCTAAAATGTTAGTACTCAAGGACAATAACAAATAAAATAATATCCAATGAAAAGTTGTTTCAAAACAATCATTTATTTGGCATCATTAAAATCTCAAACTCGGGGTCATGGGTTGCAACAATCTCCCCCTTTTTGATGATGTCAAATAATTTGTTGTAAGAAAGTACGAATGACATTTTTTTGTTATTTTTTTAATTTAAACACAAGAAAAAAGAAAGATACTAAATGCAAGTACAAAATAAAAGGAATGCATTTGACAAACTATAACAAGCGCAACAACAAGTACAACAAACTTCTCCCCCTTTTGATAGCACAAAAAGGAGGAGAAACTAAAGCAGAAAGCAAAAGAAAGAAACTACAATACAAACACAAATAATCTAAACAGGAGGGTCCTAATCAGTTGGTGGACGTTATGTAGATTGAGATGTATCGTACAGTACGATAAACAATCAAGTTCAGAGTTTTAGTGTGGTGAGTGTGTGATAATCAGGAGAAGCCTTAGAAGAAGATTTTTTTTTTGATGCAGTAATGTCAATGACACCTAATCTAATCCTCAATGTGCTAAAGGTGTCACAAGGTAGTGGTTTTGTGAATATGTCTGCCAATTGATCTCCTGTAGCGATGCGATGTAATTCTATATCTCCTTTAGCGACGTGATCTCTAATGAAATAGTGTCTAATATCTATGTGTTTCATTCGAGAGTGTTGAATTGGGTTCTCAGAGATACAAATTGCTCTTGTGTTGTCACACATGATCGAGATGGTTCTAACAGGTAGTCCAAGATAAAGAATTTGTTGTTTTAACCATAGTACCTGTGCAACACAACTTCCTACTGCAATATATTCTGCCTCGGCTATGAAAAGTGCTACTGAGTTTTGCTTCCTACTGGACCAATAAACTAAGGATTGTCTTATGAATTGGCAGGTACCAGAGGTGCTTTTTCTATCTATCCTACATCCTGCAAAATTAGAATCTGAGTACCCTAAGATTTCAAAGGAAGTGTTGTGCATAGGAAACCAAATCATTTGTTTCACACTAAAGCCAAGAAAGTAGTTAAGCTCTCCCATCATGCTCATTTCAAACTCATTACTCATTGTTTTTGAAAATTCATCGCATAAATTTTTATCCGAGGATCCAAACAAGATGTCATCTACATATATTTGAACAATGAGAATTTCTTCTTTAACTTTTTGTAAAAAGAGAGTAGTATCTACACTACCCTTTTGAAAACCTCTATTCAAAAGAAATGAGCTAAGTCTTTCATACCATGCTCTAGGTGCTTGCTTTAATCCATATAGTGCCTTTTTTAATTTGTATACATGGTTTGGAAATTGTGAGCTTTCAAATCCGGGGGGTTGCTCAACGTAGACATCTTCCTTAATTACCCCGTTCAAAAATGCACTCTTTACATCCATTTGATATAACTTAAAGTTCTTGAAGCAAGCAAAAGCTAAGAGCACTCTTATGGCTTCTAGTCTAGCAACCGGGGCAAAGGTTTCTTCAAAGTCTATTCCCTCAATCTGGTTGTACCCCTTAGCTACTAGCCTTGCTTTATTCCTTATTATTGTTCCTGAATCATTCACCTTATTCTTGAAGACCCATTTTGTTCCAACAACACTCTGCTCTTTAGGTCTCTTAACTAACTCCCAAACATCATTCCTGGTGAATTGGTTCAGCTCTTCTTGCATTGCTAGAATCCAAAATTCATCTCCTAAGGCTTGATCTATACTTGTAGGTTCTATCATAGAGATGAAAGCTGAGTGACTAACCTCCTTCCTAAGTCCATGCCTAGTTCTTACACCTTCTGAAGGGTCACCTAAAATTAACTCTTTAGGATGACTAGAAGAATATCTCCATTCTCTAGGCAAGTCTTCCTGAGATTCGACCCTCTCTTCTAAGGTCATAGTCTCTACTCCTTGAATTGCCTCTATTTCATCATCTTCAATTTTAGTTTCTGAGGGCATATCAGATTCATCAAATACCACATGGGTGGATTCTTCTACTACCAGGGTTCTCTTGTTGAAAATTCTATAGGCCTTACCTACAGAAGAATAGCCTAAGAAGACACCCTCATCAGATTTGGGATCGAACTTTCCTAAGGGATGTTTACCATTATTTAAGATGAAGCACTTACACCCAAAGACATGTAAATGTGAAAGGTTTGGTGTCCTACCCTTAAGGAGTTCATATGGAGTTTTATTCAGCTTCGATCTAATGTTTACTCTGTTCAAAACATAACAGGCTGTGTTGACTGCTTCTGCCCAAAAGTATCTAGGAAGGGTATACTCCGCTAACATTGCCCTAGCAGCTTCTACCAAGGTTCTATTTTTCCTTTCTGCTATGCCATTCTGTTGGGGTGTTCTTGGAGCTGAGAAATTGTGCTCTATTCCTATCTCTTGGCAGAATGACTCAAATCTTTCATTTTGGAACTCTCCACCATGATCGCTATGGATTGTTGATATCTCACAACCTAATTTTCGTTGTATCCATGTGGAGAAAATTTTAAATTCCTCAAAAGACTCATTCTTGTGTGCTAAGAATCTTACCCAAGTAAATCTAGTGAAGTCATCTACAATCACAAATCCATAATTCTTTCCACCTAGACTGGCTGTACTAACGGGTCCAAATAAGTCCATGTGTAGAATTTCTAGTGGCCTAGAGGTGATCACGTCTCTAATTGAGTGAAAGGATGATTTGACTTGTTTTCCTTGTTGGCAAGCATCACATAAGTGATTCTTGGTGAATTCTAATTTAGGTACACCTCTAACTATGTTTTTCTGCGTGATGTTTCTAAGAGTTTTCATACTAGCATGGCACAGTCTCCTATGCCATAGCCACGAATCATCAACTATTGTTTTCAAGCAAAATGATTTTGAGTTATCTACACGATCAAGGTCTAACATGTAAACATTGTTCATTCGTTTTCCTTCTAAAATTATTTCACCAAATAAACTAATCAGGCATTTATCAGTAAAAAATTTAACATCAAAACCTTTGTCACACAGTTGACTAATGCTAAGTAAATTATGTTTCAAACCATCAACTAGTAAAACATTTTCAATTAAAAAATTCTTAGCATTACCAACTGTACCTGAGCCTATCACCTTCCTGGTAGTGTTGTCTCCCAACGTTACTTTGCCTCCAGTTTTGGTCTCCAATAGGATGAACTTCTTCATGTCTCCAGTCATGTGTCGCGAGCAGCCACTATCCAGGTACCACATGCTCTCACTAGGTCTTTTGTGAGAGCATTCCTACAATTTCATTCACAGATTAGATTTGGGAACCCAAGTGAGTTTGGGTTCCACCTTATGCTTGCATGAATGAGATGTATGCATGTTATGCTGTGATGGATGCAATTTAGGTCTCCATACTAAGTGTGTCCTACGGTGAATTGTGCATGTGCGGGCTATGTGACCTAACATGCCACAAGAGAAGCACCTAACACCAGGAAATGGGTTTACTAATCTATGAGTGTGGTGGTGCCTCTTCCTAAGATTTTGTGATGCATGCTGTGTTGGGGGTTTTCTAGGATGGCCTACTGTGAGTGATGCAATTTCATTTTCTAGTTCTTTTATCTTTTCACTATAAGTTTTATTTCGAGCTGTCAATCCATCAACTTTTATCAATAGCAAGTGCTCACAATGCTCTACTTCTAATATAAGTGCAGTTAGTTTTTCATACTCTACATCTAGTTCAATATGTGATGTTTTCAAGGATTCATGCGCTTCAATTAGATCAATATGCTTCTTATTTAATGCATCATACTCATCAAGAAGTAACATGTGATCTTTATCTAAATCAGAATTTTCTTTAACTAAGTTAGCATGCTCAATTTGTAAGGAACTAAATTCAATATTAAGTTTAGCATGCATTTTCTTCAGTTTTCTATAAGAGTCATGAATATTCTCAGAAATAAGCAATAATTCATCATAAGAAAGTTGACATACCTCATCCTGATCCAATTGATCAAGGTTATCATTAGCCATAAGACACAAGTTTGTTACCTCCTCCTCTGCTTCTTCTTCTGATGATTCTGAGGCAGAGTCGGCCCAAAAAGCTTTCTGTGTCTTGGTCTTTCCTTTCTTGTATTTACCTTTGTCATCTCCTTTCTCCTTTGTTGGTTGGCTCTTAAGATTAGGACAATCTGCTCGAAGATGACCTGGCTTCCTGCACTCAAAGCAAATTGTATCAGATGAAACTTTATTGGTCCTTGAGCTTTTACCTTTATTCCAGCTGTTCTGATGACGCTTCTGTTTTCTCTTCAGGAAATTTTTGAACTGTCGGGTCATCAGTGCTATTTCATCTTCTTCCTCCCCTGCAGAGCTTTCACTTTCTGAGTTGCTAGCTTTTAATGCCACCGTCCGCTCCTTTTTCTTTTCACCTGCATCACTTTGCCTTTGGCTCACTCCTTGCTCGTATGCAATGAGTGACCCAAGGAGGTTATCAATAGAATAAATATTAAGGTCTTTGGACTCAGTGATAGCAGTTATCTTAGCATCATAGGAACTAGGTAGGCATCTAAGAATTTTATTTACTTTCTTAGAATTTGAAATTTCTCTACCTAATGCATGCAAGGATGTCACGATTTGGGTGAACCTAGTGTACATGTCAGAAATTGTTTCGCTAGGTTTCATACGGAATAATTTATAATCATGCAGTAGAATGTTAAGCCTAGACTGTTTTACTTCGTTTGTTCCTTCGTATGTAATGCACAGTCTATCCCAAATCTCCTTACCAGAAACACAGGTAGATACTCTCATATAGTCCTCAGATTTCAATGCACATAAAATGCAGTTTAAGCACTTAGCTTTCAGTTGGGCTAACTCCCTATCCTCATTGCTCCATTCAATAAAAGGTATAAGAGTTTTCAAACCATTAACA
Source organism: Dendrobium catenatum (assembly GCF_001605985.2). Lineage (NCBI taxonomy): Eukaryota > Viridiplantae > Streptophyta > Magnoliopsida > Asparagales > Orchidaceae > Dendrobium > Dendrobium catenatum. Next base: position 35,742 of record NW_021319221.1, read on the forward strand.
ATTTTAAACGGTGCAACATATCCATCATTTACTAACATCCACATGCGGTAATCTATAGATTGCAAAAAATGTAGACATTCAAATTTTCCAGAAATCAAATAGAATGTTATCAAAAAGTGGTGGATGAGTTATTGAATAGCCCTCCGCAGTGTTACGATTACCAAAATTCAACATGATCATTTTTTTTTCAAGGTTTTCTAAAACACTATTTTTGAAAAACAAGCTCTGATACCAATTGAAATCACTAAATGACAAGAGAGGGGGGGGGTGAATTGTGAGAAACTTTTTCTCAATAAAAAGTAACCCTAAACAGGAGTTCTAATCCTTTTGTTATTTTTGAAATTTGACAACAAAAACTTAAACAAATTTTCTTTCACAAATTTCACTACGCAATAATTATGAAAAATTAAGTGCAAGTAAAAGTAAATGAAGAAAAAGAAAAAACACACCAAGATTTTTATAATGGTTCGGTCAAACAATGACCTACGTCCACTCCCCGGAGTACTCCACTCTGGGATTTTCACTACTAGCAATATCTCTCCTTTAGCCCCCCTTGGCAAGGTGGAGAAGCCTTTACAATACTCCCTTTCACCAACTCGGCGTGGCGGAGTGCCAAACTCTATTTTCACCCTACTAGCGATGGCAGAGAACCTTCTCCTTTTTCTCCCTCCTGGAGAAGGAAGAGTACCTCGAGGTCATGGATGTAGAAGAGCCTTTCCCTTGGAGATCCTCCCAAAAATTTTTCTAGGGCCACAGGAGGAACAAGATGCAGCCAATTTGGAGCAACCGTGTGATCTCCCTCACACCTCTTCTCCCTCACAACGCTCACCTTCACCTTCCTCTCTCAAAACCCTAAAGAACTTTTCAAGATCTCTCTCCTCTTGGAATCCCTCTCTAACCCCGTTCTCCCTCTCTGTAAATCTTATTGAAAAAGGATGAGATTAACACATAAAACAGGCTCCAAAATCCCTTTGATTTCAAAAGTAGCCGTTATTGTTCGTACAGTACGATTCCAAATCGTACAGTACGATCTTCATAAACAAACTTTGTCCTGGTACGAAGACGTACGAATAGTTAAAAAATGATTCATACTGTACGATATAATTGTACGGTATGATCCACAAAATACCATTTGTATAGGATGATGGTCTGGACGATCAGATGTCGTCTCTGTTCACCGTGTGGTACGATTACTATCGTACAGTACGATGTTCAAAATATAATTAGGCCTGAATTTCATGCACTAATCACGGGTTAATTTAAGTAAGTATTTAAAATAAATTGTACAGTATGAAAATGTTCGTACAGTACGAACGGCACAAAATCACTTACTTAAGCTAAACGACGGCTAGGGTTTTGGATCTGAACATATCGTACCGTACGATTATATTCGTACAATACGATCTATTCACAGAATCGTCCACATATCTCAGATCGTACGGTACAAATTAAAATCGTACAGTATGATCTCCAGAGATGAAAATCTATTACATTTTGCATTTAAAATCAAACTCTCCCCCTGTGTATGTGCATGGTTTCTCATACTCTTATGCATTTTGTGGCCAGACTCAAGAAAATAAAAATATAATAAATATAAAAATATAATATCTGACTCATACTCCTAATCTACCCGTTCTTGAGTCTTCCTTTCATCCTGAGTCACTTGTGATCTTCCTGAAATGTTAGTACTCAAGGACAATAGTAAATAAAATAATATCCAATAAAAAGTTGTTTCAAAACAATCATTTATTTGGCATCATTAAAATCTCAAACTCGGGGTCATGGGTTGCAACATCACTTTGTTCGGTAATACCTTACTTGTCTGGATGATGAAAAAATAAATTTATAAGTTTAAGATGATGCCACAATCATCATGGATAATTAGTTTAAGACATAGAATATCATATAATAGTTGCAATATTTGGCCAGACTTTACATGTTCGAATGATAAAAAAATAACTGATAATCTAGGACAATTTGGGATCATCCCAAACAATTAGTTTTAATTAATTAATATTATCTAGAACATCATTTTAGTCATCCAGCGAGAAACTAAGATTTGTGTAATAGATCTTCCCAGATGATCCTATGATTGTCCCAGATGATAAGATTGACAATCAAACCTTAATCACATTCCTTAATCACCTAACTAGTTTATTCATAATTATGATGCATCATCGAGAACGATGTCATGGATAATGTCCAAAAATAATAACTTGCATAAATGAATTGGTGACTGATTCTTTTAAAGTTGAGTATATCATACAAGATGATGTTAATATAACCCAAGATGATTTGCTTATTTTTTGTTTCTTTAACCAGAATGCCCTAATTAGGATTTCTATTTTTAACTAATCATCTAGAACGATTTTGGATTATACCGGATGATATGATTAAAAATAAAAAACTTAAGAAAAAAACCAAAATTTTCTCCCAGAGAGTGTGTGTGAAAGGTTACTTAGCATCATGACTGACGTTATTACATTTGACTCAAGAAAAACTAAAGACATTTAACATACATTACAAACTAACTCAGTCCTAATCTACCTAATCTTGAGCTGGCTTGATTTACAGTTTAATCTTATGGACCTGTAATATTAGTAGGCAGAGCAATTATAGAATAACAAAATTATTCAAAATGTTTACTATCATCAAAATTATAATCCCTAAATCCAAATTCAAAAAAAGGGATGATACTGTTTATTATTATACTTTATTTTATATGAGGATGGTGAAATTTCGACAGGGACGTTAAGCCCTTATGAAATAGTCTCAAGGCTAACCAAGAAGAGGAATGAATTGGTATTTAAAATTTTCTCCAAGAAAAAACACAAACACAACCATAACAAGATTCACCACAATAGAAATGAAGTGTAGAAATTAAATATGAAAAAAAAAAAAGCACACCAGATTTATAGTGTTCGGTCCAACCTGACCTACATCCACTCCTTGGAGGTACCCTTCGAGTATTGCATTAAACCTTTAGTGTCTCTCCTTTATGCCCCAGTGCTAGGCAGAGAAGCCCTTAAAAAATCACTTCTACCTTCTCCTGTGCGACGTAGTAGCTGTTGCAAATTCAGATCTATGAACTATGTTTTAATGATTGGCAAACACTCTTACTTGTCTTGGACTGTCTTTTACTACTGACTTTTCAGGAATCAAAGATCGGACGGAAAAAAATGGAGCCAGCTCAAGAATGGGTAGATTAGGGTTGAGTCAGTTTGTAATCTTCTTTTTTCCTTTTCTTGAGTCAATTGTAAATGTTTGAAATGACTGATGTTAAGTAACCCTACACACACACACACTTGAGAGATTTAGAATCTCTATTTTTACTCACATTGGCTAGGAAGATATCATTATCGGCCTAGATGATCGAGTTTAAAATAGAAGTTCTAAATAGAACTTCTTATTAAGGCAGCCGTAATTAACTGATCGGCCTGGATGATACTTATATCGGGCAGAACGATAGGCTCAAAACAGAAAGAAATAGCCACCATAAACAATTAAGGTATTCTGTAATTTTGGTAATCGGCCGGGACGATCTAGGATCGGCTTGGACGATATTCATAATTATGCCTTAATTGATTAGACAATCCAGGAGATAATTAAGGATGATTGATAAGATCATATCGTCCTGGCTGATCGCAAGATTGGCCTGGACAATCTATTTTAAAATCCTTAGTTACTCCTGGATGATAAATATCGGCCAGCATAAATTCTGGGCGATGTGCTGAACGATCTGGATCAGACAACTTGAATTCAGGGCGATGCTCTGGACGATTTTCCTCTGATTTGAACTAATCGGTCGGGACGACCGTGAGATCGTCCTGGACAATCAAGCCATTTTTTAATCTTCCAGTTTGCATTCAGGGCGATGCTCTGGCCTATCTCATGGGATTTGTACTGATCGGCCAGAATGATTTTCATATCATCCTGGACGATAGAGTCGGCAATTTGCAATTAATGAGCTCCTTTGAAGCTCTTCTATTTAAAATCTTTTGTTCAAAGTTTTTGAACATTCTTGGCTGCTATCATGACCTGAGAAAACCTAAAGGAGAGATAGAGAGAGGGAGAGAGAGAGAGAGAGGATCTTTTGAGGGGGAGCTTATGAGGGGATTCATAAGGGTTACTCCAAGCATTATTCCACTTCTTCTTCCCTATTGTCTCTTATCCTTGGAAGGGTTGGGAGAGTTAAGTTCCAGCAAGAGATCAAGGTTCTCTGCCTGCTTCAGGAGGAAGCAAAAGGAGGAAGGTTCTCTACCTTGCCGGGTGTGGCAAAAAGAGGTGTTTGTAAAGGCTTCTCTCCCAAGCTGTGGGGGCTAAAGGAGAGTCACGATTGTAGTGCAATACTCGGAGGGCACCTCCGGGGAGTGGACGTAGGTTGAGTTGACCGAACCACTATAAACCCTTGTGTTCTTATTTTTTTACTGCTTCCGCATTCATTATCTTCCGCACTTATTTTTTTGTGGTGATTTGGTTTGTATTCGTGCTTTGCTTAGAGAAATTTTTTAAATACTAATTCACCCCACCTCTTGGTTCGCCTTGGGCCAATTCTATAGCGCTTAACATCCCTAACGAACTTTCAAGTGGTATCAAAGCGGGATTAAAAAAAAATATATATAAAAAATATAAACAATAAAAAAAGGAGGATGTCTAGCGGTTTGCTTTTGTTCTTGATTCTCTCCTTTTTGAGATGTCAAAAGGGGGAGTAGTTTTCGAATGGTTCTTGCACTTTCGATTCCGTGTATTACACTGCTATTTTTTAAATATTTTTCGTAGTGTTTTGCCATCATTAAAAAGGGAGAGATTGTTGCAAAATCAGGTCTATGAACTATGTTTTGATGATTGGCAAACACTCTTACTTATCTTGGACTGTCTTTTACTACTGACTTTTTAGGAATCAAATATCGGACGGAAAGAATGGAGCCAGCTCAAGGAGGATGTCTTGTGGTTTGCTTTTGTTCTTGATTCCCTCCTTTTTGAGATGTCAAAAGGGGGAGTAGTTTTAGGATGGTTCTTGCACTTTCATTTCCGTGTGTTACACTGCTGTTTTTTAAATATTTGTCCTAGTGTTTTGCCATTATCAAAAAGGGAGAGATTGTTGGAAATTCAGGTCTATGAACTATGTTTTGATGATTGGCAAACACTCTTACTTATCTTGGACTGTCTTTTACTACTACTTTTCAGGAATAAAAGATCGGACGGAAAAAATGGAGCCAGCTTAAGAATGGATAGATTAGGATTGAGTCAGTCTGTAATCTTCTTCTTCTTTTTTTCCACATGTGATAATTAGTAGATTATAAAAAGGCATAAAATGATCTCACTAAAAGGAAAGCTATTCTCTCTTTTCAAATCTTTTAAAACTTAGAAGTTTTCATGTATCAAAGACATGATTTCGATTGTTTTGCGATTGTGACTACAAGATATTTTTTTCTTAAACCAAGTGATGAATGGATTCTTTTTTTTTTCTCATATCCAATTGATTTTTTGAGTAAGGTCATTGATTACAAAAGATGATTTTACCCTAAGAGAAAGTCTGAGCTAAGAGTAATCATGATTGGATATTCTATCGTTCTTTGGATTATTGATGCTGTTAACTCATTAACTCACAAGTTTTTAAAATCAATCACATGGAATACTACATCATCTTCATGCCTTGGTAACAAAAAAGAAAAAAAAAGGAGGATGTCTGTGGTTTGCTTTTGTTCTTGATTCCCTCCTTTTTGAGATGTCAAAAGGGGGAGTAGTTTTAGGATGGTTCCTGCACTTTCGATTTCGTGTGTTACACTGCTATTTTTTAAATATTTGTCATAGTATTTTTCCATCATCAAAAAGGGGAAGATTGTTGCAAATTTAGGTCTATGAACTATATTTTGATGATTGGCAAACACTCTTACTTGTCTTGAACTGTCTTTTACTACTGACTTTTCAGGAATCAAATATCGTATGGAAAAAATGGATCCAGCTCAAGAATGGGTATATTAGGGTTGAGTCAGTCTGTAATCTTATTTTTTCCTTTTCTTCATTCAATTATAAATGTTTGAAGTGATTGATGTTAAGTAACCCTACACAGACTCTTGAGAGATTTAGAATCTCTGTTTTTACTCACATTGGCCAGGACGATATCATTATCAGCCTGGATGATCGAGTTTAAAACAAAAGTTCTAAAAAGAATTTCTTATTAAAGTAGCCATAATTAACTGAACGGCCTGGATGATACTTGTATCGGCCAGAATGATAGGCTCAAAATAGAAAGAAATTGCCACCATAAATAATTAAGGTATTCTGTACTTTTAGTAATCGGCCAGGACGATCTAGGATCGGCCTAGACGATATTCATAATTATGCCTTAATTGATCAGAAAATCAAGGAGGTAATTAAGGATGATTGATACGATCATATCATCCTAGACGATCGCAAGATCGGCCAGGATGATCTATTTTAAAATCTTTAGTTTCTTCTGGATGATAAATATCAGCCAGCACAAATTCAGGGCGATGTGCTGGATGATTTGGATTGGACAGCTTGAATTCAGGGCGATGCTCTGGATGATTTTCCTCTGATTTGAACTAATCTACAGGGACGATCATGAGATCGTTCTGGACGATCAAGCCAATTTTCAATCGTCCAGTTTGCATTCATGGAGATTCTCTGGCCGATCTCATGGGATTTGTACTGATCGGCCAGGATGATTTCCATATCGTTCTGGATGATATAGTCAGCAACTTGTAATTAATGAGCTCCTTTGAAGCTTTTCTATTTAAGAGCTCTTGTTCAATATTTTTAAACATCCTTGGCTGCATGTCTTACCTGAGGACAACCTAAAGAGAGAGAGATGAGAAGAGAGAGAGATGAGGAGAGAGAGAGAGAGAGAGAGAGAGGCTTGGTGATGGGGGAGCTTGTGAGGGGATTCACAAGGGTTGCTCCAAGCATTGTTTCACTTCTTCTTCCCTAGAGTCTCTTTTCCTTGGAAGGGTTGGGAGAGATAAGTTCAAGTAAGCGATCCAGGTTCTCTGCCTGCTTTAGAAGGAAGCAAAAGGAGGAAGGTTCTCTGCCTTACCGGGTGTGGCAAAAGGAGGTATTTGTAAAGGCTTCTCCGCCTAGCTGTGGGGGCTAAAGGAGAGTCACGATTGTAGTGCAATACTCGGAGGGCGCCTTCGGGGAGTGGACGTAGGTCGAGTTGACTGAACCACTATAAACCCTTGTGTTCTTATTTTTTTACTGCTTCTGCATTCATTATCTTCCAAACTTATTTTTTTTGTGGTGATTTGGATTGTATTCGTGCTTTGCTTAGAGAAATTTTTTAAATACCAATTCACCCCCCCTCTTGGTTAGCCTTGGGCCAGTTCTATAGGGCTTAACATTCCTAACGAACTTTCAGTAGCCAGGCCCTTTGACACCAAAGATATATCCTTCTTCCCAAAACTTCCCTCAAGATGAAAATTGAATTCGATGGAACTAAGGTGCAAGCTTGCCAGAGCATTTGTGTGGAATCCCCTTCACAATTCCTTGAAAGCCCTCCAAGGATCTTTTCACTCTCTCAAAATCCATCCATTCCTCTCTCCCTTTTAAGATCTCTCTTCAAGTTTTCTCCAGAAGAATGAAGCTTTAATAGTTGCCAAAAATACTGACTTGTATTAAAAAGAGGTCTTAAATATAAGAGCTCCAATTTTGCTCTTAATTACAACAAACTGACATTATCATCTTATATGATTAGTTCAAATTGTTGAGCGTCATCTAGAACATCGCCTTGATTAGATGTCTGGATGATGAAAAGTAAACTGATCATTTGGGATGATTTCATGATTTTCCAGGCCAATTAGTACAAAAAGGAACATTCGTCTAGAGCATCATCCTGGATAGAGCCAGACCGATTATGAATTATCCAAGAAGAACTAAGGTTTGTAAACTAATCGTACTGGATGATCCTTTGATCATCTAGGATGATATTATCGAGCAATCAAACCTTAATTAGTTTCTTTAATTGCTAGATTAATTTAAGAATAATTACACTGCATCGTCCAGGATGATGTCTTGGATGATGTCTAAAAATAAGACATGCCTAAATAAATCTGGCAGATGATTCTTTCTGATTTGAGTTTATCATCCCGGATGGTGATAATATCGTCCAAGATGATTCGCTTAATTGTGGCAACCTAAACCAGAATTCCCTAATCAGGTTTTCTATTTTTTACTGATCGTCCAAGAAGGTTTTTATGATCATCCCAAATAATGTGATCAAAATAGAAAACACTACTAAATAGACAAAAAATTTTCTAAGTGTGTGTGTGTGCAAGGTTACTAAGAAAGCATACATCTTTATAAGATATGACTTAAGAAATCAAATAATACACTAATGAATATTACAAATAAAATATATTCTACCAAATCTTGAGCCTTGAATGGTGCATCGTAATCCTAAAAAGTTAGTCTACGCATTAATAAAAATATATTACAAATACAGGCAGAAAACAGAAAGTGAGCCACAAAAATTTTTTATCATCAAAAACATAAACTCATAAGTCTAATTTTTATCAATCTCCCCCTTTTTGATGATGACAAATATTACTGGTTGAATTTATAAAATTAAAAATATTTTCTCCTAATCTCCCCCTCACTAGAATAAAAATTTAAAATTAGGGGAAAACAAAATTTTTTGTTATTTTGATTTTTATTTTTTTAAATAAAAGATTACAAAACAAGATACAAATATAATAGTACGTTCTCCCCCTTTGACATTTTCAAAAAGCGGAGGGGCACAAATAATCAGAATAATAAAAAAAATGATTAAAAAATAAAATGATCCCTGATAATGTGAAAAAAAAAAATTCTTAAAATGAGAAAGTTACCTATTAATTTTATTCAAAAACTTAGTAAGGAATGTATTGACATTGCATAACCCAGAAAGGTTAGAAATTCAAAAAATTTTAAACCAAGCTCAAGTTCTTTTAAAGGCTAAATTTTTTTTTAAAACCAATATCTAAATCAAGAAAAAAATAGAAAAAGAAATACTATTTTTTTTAAAACTCCTTTCATAAAACATATCTAATATAAGATTAATACCAAAACTGGTGAATTAGGAATCATGATATCACGTGAAAGTTCTACAGGGATAATAATCCCTTAGGAACTAATCCCAAGGCTAACCAAGAGGGGGGGGGGGTGAATTGGTTTTTAAAACTTTCTCTAAGAAAAAACATAAACACAACCAAAATAAGATTTACCACAAGAGAAACAAAGTGTGGAAATTAAATGTGAAAAACTAAAAAGAAATAATACACCAAATTTATAGTGGTTTGATCCAACCTAACCTACATCCACTCCTCGGAGACACCCTCTGAGTATTATACTAAACCTTTAGTATCTCTCCTTTAGCCCCCACAGCTAGACGGAGAAGCCCTTACAAAAGCACTTCTACCTTCCCCAGTGTGGCAGAGTAGCCGGCCCCTTTGACACTAAAGAGATCTTTTTCTTCCCAAAACTTCCCTTAAGATGAACCTTTAATCTGATGGTACTAAGGTGTAAGCTTGTCGGAGCAACCGTGTGGAATCCCCTATATAATCCCTTGGAACCCCCTCTAAGGATATTTTCCCTCTCTCAAACTCCGCCCTTTCCTCTCTCCCTTTCAAGTTCTCTTTTTAAGTTTCCTCTAAAAGAACAAAGCTTTAATGGATGCCAAAGACACTAACTTGTATAAACAAGAGATCTTAAATAGAAGAGCTCCAATTTTGCTCTTAATTATAACAAACCAACACTATCATCCTGTAAGATTAGTTCAAATCATTGAGCATAGTCCAGAACATCGCCTTTATTGCATGTCTCGATGATGTAAAAGTAAACTGATTGTCCAGGACAATCTTACGATCTTCTAGGCCAATTAGTACAAAAACGAACATATCATCCAGAGCATTACCTTGGATGGAGCTAGGCCAATTATGAATGATCCAGGAAGAACTAAAGTTTGTAATCTGATCGTACATGATGACCCTACAATCATCCAGGATGATATGATTGAGCAATCAAACCTTAAGTGGTTTCCTTAATTACCAAATTAATTTAGGTATAATCACACTGCATCTTTCAGGATGATATTCTGGATGAAGTCTAAAAATAATACATGCCTAAATAGATTTGGCGATTAATTCTTTCTGATTTTAACCTATCATCCTGGACGATGATAATATCATCTAGGATGATTCGCTTAATTGTGACTTCCTTAACAAGGATGACCTAATTAGGGTTTCTATTTTTGCTGATCTTCTAAGATGATTTTTAGATCATCCTGGATGATGTTATCAAAATAGAAAACACTACCAAATAGATAGAATTTTTCCCAAGTGTGTGTGACTAAGATTACTAAGAAAGCATACACCCTTATAGGACATGACTTAAGAAATAAAAAAGTATACCAATGAATATTAAAAATAAAACTTGTTCTTCTAAATCTTGAGCCTTGAATGGTGCATAGAAATCCTAAGAAGTTAGTATGCATGCAAAACAAAATATATTGCAAATTATGGTAGATAATAGAAAGTGAGCCATAATATTTTTTATCATAAAAAATATAAACTCATAAGCTTGATTTCCAACAGAGGGACTTTAAGAACTTGTTAAAATTTTTAAATTATTATATTTTGGTGGTTCATGTTGAGGCCAATGGCTTTGCTCATTCCATTACAAGATGGAGATGTGATTTTGATTCTACGGTGGATTTCTTGGTTTATAATCTTCCTCTTCATGTGAAAGGCCTTTTAAGATTGGACAAAATTGGCTTACCTTATGTTATGTATTAATATTGTTGTGTTTGTAGGTCTTTGGAAGGTTACCTGGTTGTGCCTCATGCTGCTTTCTAGTATTTTTTACTTGGACCGTGGATCTGTTTTCTCAGGTTATTGAGTTTTATGCATTATTCCTGGCATAATTTTGTTTCTTTTCATCCTATTTTGATTACTTTGATTCTAGGATTGTTTCATTTAATTTCTTTTGTCTTGGAGTGTTGTGTTGTCTCTTTGATGCCTGCCATTTGTCCGATTCTTGGTTATTTGCTTTCTCTGTTGAGGAGTTCAGTGCCTGGGAGCTTGCTGATGTGGACTATCAGTTCATTTGGGTTAGGTTGGTGGTTATTCTCATGATTTTCCTTAGGTTTTATTATGGCCTTCAGAGATGGTTGGTTGCTTCTCTCTGTTTATTTGGTATTCAAGGGATTAGATTATATTTTTTATGACATATTACATGTTTTAGATTAAGTGGAGCATGGGGTATATTTATTGGGGGTTCTATCATAATCTCTAATATTTCTTTTTCTGTTTATGTTTTTCTATTTCTTATCTATTTTTAGAGTATGTGCTTAGTGCATATAATTGGGGTGATGAGGTGTTGATGAAGATGCTTGAGCTGATTGTTATTTTTTATAGCTCTCCATTTTTTTGGGTGCTTTCTCTTGTGTACCGTTGAATGTTCCTAAGATTTTTGTAATTTTTCTTAGTGAGGAACTCAAGCTCATAGGTTTTTTTAATTCTTATTTTGTAAATCTTTTGAGAAGTAGTTTTCTTTAAGGACTGTGTACTCATTTTTTATATTAATGCATAGGCCACACTGTGGATTTCCTTTAAAAAAACTTTAGAAAATCAATAAAACACACATTGAATTTTATCTATTTCTCTTTAAAAGAAATTCAAATAATAGCTAACAGCTCCATAGTATATATAGGTTATATCACGGATATTAGAAATCAACGAAGTTGGATGTATAACTAATTGGTGTAAGGACGAAAGACATTAATTGATGAGTTCATTAATTGGGTGAATATTTTTATTTAGACATCAAAATAGGTGCCCATCTTTATATCAAATAGAATGTTTCGATGTCCATCTTTTAAACATAAAAATTAAGTGCACCTGAGACTAGAGGATGTAATTTTTGATATATATAGTGGAGGGTTTATGCCAGGATAATGGCATTGGACTTCTCATAGTGAATACGAGCCATATTTTGATTCTCGATGCGGTTCATCGACAAGTAGTAATATAGCCGAGGATGAAAATATCAAATAAAATCTTAAATAATTAGTTCATGATGCAACTAGAACATAATCTGAATAATATACATAAGAATTACCAAATAAGGAGGCACAAAATTTTAATGATTTATTGCATGCTGTCCAATAACTAATATGGAAGGGCTGCACCACTCATTTAGAGTTATCCATTGCTATTAAGATATTAAGTATGAAGTCAGAATATACTATTTCTCATGAATGTTTTAGTCAATTTATTGGACTGTTTAAGGAAACCAATCCGATAGATAATATAATTCCAATAGATCTATATTGGACAAAAATATTAATTTCCAAACTTGGTTTGACATATACAAAGATAGATTATTATTTTAATGGATGTATGTTATACTTCAAGGATAATTTATGAGAGATTGGCTGCGGTCGTTTAAATGCACCAAGATTTAAACTAAAGTCTATACTAAAAAAAAGCTAAAGGAAGTACCTATTAGTAATATATCTTACTTACCAATAATTCCTAAATTATAACAGTTATATGCATCCATGAGATCTACTGCACATATGAGATGGTATAATGAACACATTTCGCAAGACAATGTTTGTACACATCTAACAGAAGTAGAGGCTTGGAGACACTTTGATCGTATACATCCCACATTCACGATAGTTTTGACCTCATTATTCGAGGTCAATTTCCTAGAAATCGACTCTAGCACCTAGGTCTTTGTAGCCTAATGTAGACATCGCCCATAGGATTTCCCTTAGGTGGACGCCCACTGACGTAGCATCGACTCGAACCTATCACTCAACTCAAATCAAGCTCAATTTTTGATTCGTCGATGTCGATTGACTCAATCTAATTTATTTTCGATCAAATTGATACATTATTGATCCCAAATCAATTCAATCAATTGAAATCAAAATTAATTCTTTTAAATTAGATTTAGATATTCAAAATCCTCCTAAAAATTTATTTCAATCTCAGCCCGTTGGATCCTTCTCAAAATTAAGTTCTAATCTAAACTTTAGATTTTGGGAGAGAGAATACTAGGATTAAAGCTCATTGAACCGACCTCATCTCCCTCTACAATTCGCAGACAGCCTCCCCTACACAACACGATCTCTCTCTCTCTCTCTAACTTCGGAAAACAAAAACCATGATCCCCCTCACGCATGCAGCAAGAAACCCACCTCAACTCAGCAGTTCACGAAATCAACACAGCCGAACTCCCTCTCACGAGAAACCCCAAGCAAAACCGCCCCTCCCAATTATTTTATTCGCACGCACAGCAACCTCCCGCTCAGTCCTTCTCTTCCTTGTAGTTCGCAAGAAGCCCTTAACCCACCCGTCTGCTCCCAGGTCCGAACGCCCCCCATCTCTCTGACTATTCGGAAGAAAGCCGTAAGGCCCAGGTAGAAGAAACTCCTGCTCCATCTCCTTCTCTGCTCGTAAGAAACCCACGATATCTCGATCTCCCTCTCCTATGTACACACAAAAATAGAAGGCTCCCTTCTGAGTTCAGTTTGTAGAACTGCTCCTTATCTCCCTTGGATTCATATAACTGCTTCCCTCTCTCAAGTTCAAAAAATCCCAGGATCTACCGACACAGAGCAGTTCGCGTGAGACCCTTCTCCCATACGACTCTCTCATTCGTACGATCAGCCCACCTCCCATGCTCTCATTCGTGAACTGCACCGAAAACTCTCTGTCTCCCGTTGAATTTCGCCCCAAGGAAGCCGGCTGAGCCCTCGTCACTTTCTGTATTCGCACGAAGCCGTCTCCCTCTCTGCAGTTCGCACAAAGCCACATCTCCTTCTCTGTTCACAAAGAAGCCCAGGTCGAATTCCTATCATTCATTTGCCTCATCTCTTCCGTTCGTCTCGCCCAGGAGAAATCGTTGCCATCCTTAGCCGAATGAACTCCACCTCTCGTCGCCCCTGCTCTCTATTTCGTATGATATCAAGGTCGGATGTCACCTTCCTCTCCTCCAACATTTTGGTCCACAAGCCCCAAGCGAATCATCCAATTCTAAGTGTGCCAAATCCCTTTGATCAATCGACACTCGTACAGGTGTTTGTATTTGATTCAACACAATGCTGCATGCTTTATCTTGGATATCTCTCTTTGAGTTTTGAAAGAAAATTTAAAGACATTTCAAAACTTTAACATATGCATTTGTAGCCTTTTTATAATAAAACTTATGGAAGGTAATTTGAAATGTTTCATGTTATACTTTGGAAATATAAAATCATATATAGGAAAAGCAAAGTGTTCATTTTCTAAAAGCGCTTGTGTTAAGAGAGAGGTATATGCTACTTTGAAAAGTCAATTGTAAGAAATTTTTTTTTTAAGAATGAGAATTTTGTTTATTTTGGAGGATGATTTGTGTATATCTTGAAAAGTGAAATGTTTTGAAAAGTGAATTGTATGATTTTGGAAAGATGAAAAATGTGCATAATTTGAAATGTGAATTATCTAATTTGTGTTTGAATTGAAAAGGTGAAATATGTTAAGTGTGGAATAGTGAAGCTTATGAAGTATTGAAGCAAATTGAATTGTTTTGAAAGTGGAGAAGTGTGTTTAAAAGTGTATGGAGTTTGAAAGATTGAAATTCATAAAGGTTGAAAAGTGAAACTTGTGAGTGATATTTAAAAAAATAGAGCTCGGGTAAATGTTCAAAAGATGAAGTTGAATAATTTTGGATAGTAAAGTGTATGCGTGGAAAGGTAATTTGTAGTAGAAGAGTGTGGATTGTAAATGGTAAAATGTGTGTTTTGTTTTGAAAAAGAAATTTTGGAATTTTGAAAATGTAATGTGTAAAAGTGGAGATATATTTGGAATTATATGTGTTGAAAGGTAAAAATTGTGTGTTTTTGGAAAGTATATGTGTTGAAGTTTGAAATGTGTTTAAAGATGTTTTAAATATTAATATGTTTGAAAGTGTTTTGAAAAAGAAAGAGTGTAGAGCATAATTTTTGGGAATGGTGAAAATGTGTTTGTATTCAAATTGAAACTTGAGAGCGTTTTGAAAAGAAAATCGTATGAGTATGATTTTGAAAGATGAGAATTGTATGTTTTAAAAATGGCATGTGAATAAGTTTTGGAGAAGGAAACAAATTGAAAGTTTAAATGTTGGGAAATAAATTATTGAATGAAGAAAGCAAAATTTCTCTTTTTCTTTCTACCTCTTTCTCCTTTTACTTTCCGTTTCTTGTGTCTTGGAGAGAGTATTGGAAGAATATAAAATATATATATCCAAAAGTAAAGGTTTCAAAAGTAAAACACAGAGTCAGTGTCCAAGCCCGTAGAAAGGTACGTCTTTATTTTTAGTAAATTTCAATTATTTTATTATTAATTATTTAATGTGCTTTCTAATCCCTGTTTTCCTTGTTTTCTTCTTTATATTTGCATGAACTACGAGGAACGGTACCGGTCGAGGGAACAAAAGGACAATGAGCTAATGACGTCAGTCGCCTCTATCCAACCGGGTAGAGGTGCTACGGGCGGAACCACCGGGTCGTAGCCCCCGGTGACTGTGAGTATTTCTAAACATAGAAAACCTTTAGGGACCCCTTGATGTGGTATGCATGAATCATTCCCTTAGGTCCCTATAGAACATTTCAATTCTTAATTAGGATTACTTTTTTGTTATTTAGATCCTCAAACTTGTTTTACCATCATGACAAAGTCCTAAGGGTTAGTAGATAACAATATTTTTACCCATACAAACAGTAGTGACACTTAAGGACAAAAATTAAGGATTGAGTCATAAGAAATCTAGACTTAGGAGCATGCAATTAACCTTAGGATAGAAACATATTAACATAGAAAACTTAATGACACCTCACTCTAGAATTAGTGAATATCTTTAAATTAAAATTCAATCAATTAGAAAACTTTAGTCAATAATTAACCATATAGGACATATCAAAACCACACAACCTGTTGGCACACACTTAGAATTGTTGTTAGGACAACCGACTCTAGATTTAGGTTAGGCCGGTGTTTATTTCTCTTATGCCACTTGTGACGGGCTTTTTTCGAGTCATTGCATTGCTGGTTGTAAATTATTGGTATGTTTGTTTATTTTATTTTTACTCACTCTGTGTGTATGATTTGATGACGATATATTACCCATAGGTTAGGAGCGATCTGGATGTGGTTAACAATGTTTTTGCAGGTGGCCACACTCATGCAGGGCTGAAAAGGGCGGCTAATTAATCAAAAATTATATAAATGCTAGGTACTCCAGTTGCTTTAGCCCGCAAATAAGAAAGAGTGGGCCAAGTGATGGCTAATTGATTTAATTTAAAATGGCATATATATAACTCTTGGGTGATTTTTGCTTAGGATAACCCTGCAGGTGTCTAGATTTTCTTTATTTTTTCTGTGAAATGTAATGTAAATGAAATAGTATTTGAAAATTATCATAAAATGTGAAAGTGATTTTGAAAGTGGAATTAATCCAATTTGGAATCTAAAGAAAAGTGAGATATACCTCTAAAGATATATTCTTCTTTTATTTGGAAAGCCAGATTAGGATGATTAAATATCTTAATAAGGAAAATGCCCTCTTAGGGATGAGTTTCTTTTCATTTGGATATTCAGAACCCGGCGGATCCATGAAGTTCGTAGAAGAAGAAAAGACATAACGAGAAGATTGAAGAAAGAAGATGAAGAAATAAAGACTCAAGGAACAGTATATCCCAGTTCAAAAATCACTTGCATCATTTTTTTAGGATGAGAATCCAGGTTTGTTGTCAGTAGGTACGCTCCGACTTTACTTTTCTGCCAAATTCTAGAGCGTGTAATTATGACATTGACATCCATATTATGTTATATATAATTTATTGTTTACAGATTGATTATTGGTGTAGTAGACTTTTTAGGACTTCCTTGTAATGCCGTGTTTTGTTTAGTGTCTGGATACCGAATCGGAGTGGATTTTTTTCGTAAGGGTACGCTTAAAATTCTCTCTACTTGTAATTATTAAATAAATTTAGGCTCATCATAGTAACTCTAAACGATCCTAAGAAGTAAGTTGGGATCGCCGAGAGTCAGCATAAGCATATTATTACTTTCTCTTCCTTGTTAGGTACCTCCTTCACTGACGGGTTCTGGCAGACCACTTGAACTCTTGAGGGTGCAGTTCTGTCAAGGGGAAGTTGTGCCAATCTCTAGGAAACCTATTTTAAGCCTATATTTTAAAAAACTGTTTAATTCATTTATGCATTCGAGTCAATTAGCAATTGTAGATACAAATTAAAAGAGTCTAAAATATTAATTAGCATTTTTGACATTTTCTACCCCTACGTAAGTTGAGGGGCCAATTAGGGTGTGTTTTAGATGTCGACCCCTGTCTTTTAAACTTAAAACAACGTCCCTACCACCTATTTCATATAAGAGACTGGACACCATGGTTTTAAAGCGTCTAAGTCGTTAGCTGGCTCCCCAATTACAGGCCGGGATAAGTCCAGATTTGCACTTCATTAGTTAGGTTCGGGTTCACTATTTTTTATAGTACCCAAATTAAGATTTAGGTTCTGAGGCATATTCTTTTTAGATTTTAAGCCTCACCCTCTGGAATATAATCCCAAATTCTTCCAATAAAATGTCAAACTTGATACTAAACATTTTCTCTTAAAATGTAAAACCCACATTAGGGTAGGCTGAGGCCTCTGAGTTTCTCAGAATCCAGCACCTCCTACTTTTCTTCCTTTGACTCACTAATAAATCTTCAACATTGAGCTTCTCCTTGAAAATTCCTACTCTCTGTTCTTATCTTTTACTTTGTAGTCAAAAGGTATGAAATCACTGCTTTAATCAGAGGTTTTCTTAGGAGCTTCTCTCCACAGGATGTAATATAACTATAAGGGCTTGCCTCTATAGGGATTTGAGAACCCCAGACTAAAATAAACCTTATTTTATTCATATAAAATAAGGGAAGAATCTTTGGGAACATAGATATTTTTAAAACCTCATTTCTAATTTTGAATAGATTTGTAGAATGTTATTATTATCTTTTTAGATAATATAATATTATACTTGTTATATTCAACTTTAGAAATGATGAATTTTATAAAACTCATTCTCACTTTTGGATATCTTGAAGAATGTTATGTTCGTCTTTTAAGATGATATAATATTCTTCTTGCCATATCTAAATAAAAGAATGAATAAAATTTTTCAAAAACGTATTTCTATCTTTAAACATATTCTATAGAATTTTATGTTCATCTTTTGAGATGATATGTTATTCTTTGAACTATGTTTGATTGTAGAAATATCAATTTTCAAAACCCTATTTTGATATTGAATCCATTGTAGAATATTGTGTCGGCCTCTCGAGACTGTACTTTATTCTTAATGCAGTATTCGATTACAAAATAGGATAAAATCAAAATCTGCGTGGTGATACACAAATTTTTCTTCACCAGATAGAACCAAGAAATGTCAGATTAGGTTTATGCGTAGATGGTTTTACTCCATTTAGTCAGTCTGCTTCACCTTACTCTTGTTAGTCCGTGATACTCACCCCATATAATCTTCCTCCAGATTTGTGTTTGAACAATCATTATATGTTTCTGACGCTTATTATTCTAAGGCCACATAATCTAAAAATAAAGATCGATGTATTCTTATAATCGTTAATTGATTATTTAAGTTTATTATTGTGAGAGGGAGTAAGTACATATGATATCTGCACAAAAAAAAAACATCATAATGAGGGTAGCATTACTTTGAACAATTGGTGACTTCCCTGCATTTGATATGCTCTCAGGTTGGAACACTTCAGACAAGTTAGCTTGCCTATATTATTTGGAACATATGAAGTCATTCACATTAAAGTATGGAAGGAAGAACACTAGGTTTGATTTTCATTGCATATTTTTATATATAAGTCATCCTTTTAGGCAAAATAAGGATGCATTTACTAAAAATAAAATGGTGATGTTAAACCCGCTCCATGATTAAGTGGTGAAGAAATATTTGAAAGAGTAAGATTCATGACCACTGTTGACCATTCTTTTACCTACACCCCTAGGTCAAATGGTTGACCAAGTCAAATTTACCAAGCCAGTCCCTAAGACCACTCCATTATGTTTAGTGGGCCAAGCCAAATCGCTGGGCCTAGACCGAGGCTCTAGGTCAACCTCGTTGATATGGTCAACCTAGGTTGATCCAAATTGACCCAAACTCCTTTTCTTGGTTTTAAATCTCTTCCAGGTCATCTCAAGCTCAAATTTGACCTCCTTTGGACTTAGTGGGTCAGATCCAACCGACTGGGCCCTAACCCATACCTTGGGTCAACCTGGTTGACCAGGTCAACCTGGGTTCACCTATTTACACCCATTTGAGCCCAAATCAAGTTCTAACCTATTCAAACATATCCTTGGCTTAAATCCCTCATCCCATTGGACTTAATTGACTAGGTTGACCTAGTTAAACTTTGACTTGGTCAACCCAAGTCTTAGATGGTCAATTTGACCCATTTAAGCCCAATAAAAGCCCTTTAATGTGTTCAAACACTTTCCTTCTACTCTCTAGTGCAAATCCCATGCTAATCTAGTCCCTCTCCCTCCTTATTAACCCTAGAGATGATATAGGCTATCTATTGAATGTCTTGACCCTTTAAATAGTCTCCTTAGGGTTCATTAAAAGGGGCCTTATATTTTATTCTCCTGACAAGAACTCTAAGCCGAAGATCTCTCATGCTTGAGCTTCTATCGTCTCTCCCCACCTTCTACAAGCCAAAGTCGCAATTTAAAACTCGCCAGTGGCGACATCTCCGGCGAACTGAGTTTAAATTCCTTCCAAAGCTTCTTTCATTTGATCCAAGGCGTTTCAAGCTTCGAGATCAACTAGAGAAAGGAGCGTAGATAGCCTACAAGTGTAATAAGCAATTAAATGGGTCAAACCATCCATTAAATCAAGGTGAATCCCTAACTCTTGTTAGAAACACATAGAGCTATTGCTCTTCACTATTAGAGGTTACATTTCAAGTTTTATGCTATTTGTTGAACCCAATCGAGAGAATGAATCCAAATATTATTTTAGGTCTCAGGTTTGGGCTACGCTCGCTAAGGAGCGATCTAGACCATTGATCACAAGATTAATGGTCAGGTTATGATCGTTCCATGGTTTAGATCGACCATGGGATTCAATTCTGTGATCTTATTCTTGGTCCAGCGTAATCCTGTCCATCCATCCCGAAACAACGTTGATCCAATGGATAGGAGAAGCTGCTGACGTGGTTAATGAAACCACATTTGTGGCTCCATGATTCCCGCATGATTGTGGTAATCATTACCAGCGGCGCAATCATTGTACCGCCATACAATGATTGCCTGCGGACCGCGGATCCAATCTGCTTGCTTCTCGTCGCTCGCCGCTATTTTAATTTGTTTTATTTTATTTTTAATCTGTTTTAATTAGTTTTAAATCTAACTTTACATAAATAATTAATTAAAATTATTTAAAAAAAAATACAAATTATATATCAATATTTCCAAAAAAATTATTTCATATTATTTAAAAATATAATTTGTTTAAAAATAATAATTTTAATTTAAATTCTTTTAATTATTAAATATTTAAATATTTTAATTAATAATTAATTACAATTTATTAAAATTTATTATAAAATTAAAAAATTCCTATTTTAAAATATATTTTATAATTTAAGTGAAATATTTAGTATAATGTGATATTTAATTAGTGTTAAATATTTATTATGTATTCATATACAATTAGTTTACGTAATATATATATTTTCAATCAATATTTAGTTTTAAATAGGAATTTTATTATTATTATTATCATTTTTATTTTTTTAACTTGGTATCATTACTATTATTATAATTATTACCATTATTTTTAAATTATTATTATTATTTTATTATTATTATTATTATTATTATTATTATTTTTAATATTTTTAAAAATTTCAGAAACCTTTTAAATCCCATGTTTATTTAATTTAATAACTAGTTTTTGATATTAATTGTTTTAAATTATCTTAATATTACTTTTAATTACTTTAAAATTCAAAAATTCATAAGTATTTCATTTTAAATCCTATTTTTGCATATAATACCTTGAAATTTTCAAAATAATATGTATTTTAAATTAAAAATATTTTTAGAAACCAAAATATTTTTTATGAAATATTTTTCGTATAATGTAATTAGTTTAATATTTAACTATTATTTAAATAATTAACATCTTAATTTTTTGGAAATTAAAATTTATGTTCATTTTTTTTTTTTGAAATCTCCTTGGGTGACCCATAGATGTCTCCTATATTTATGTTTGTTTTATATTGTAAATGTTTCAATTATTTTACCTTTAAATTTATATATTTAATATATATTTATTTTGAATTATTTTAAAACTATACATATTATTAAATCCCTTAATTTGGAGAGATCTCTTTATGAAATTTTAAACATTGATTCATGCATATGAATATCAATCATGGGGTAATGATTAGTGGGTGATTGAATTCCAATCGTCCACTAATCGCATCGTAAGGCATGCTTAATTATTATATTTATAGTTTCTTGTATGTGTAGGATGCACGAACACCTAGCGTAGGCCCTCCAAAATCTTAGGATTGGTGTGTTTGTTGTTTTTATGCATTCCACAAATGTTATCCTAAGGGTTAGTATTAAACTTTGATTTAAAACCTATTTGACATAGTGACACCCTAAGGACAATAATTATGGACCCATCTAGCGAACTTAGAAAAAATCTAGGAGCTAGGGTAGATCTCTGAATGACTTAAAAGTTCAATCAATTAAACTTAGTGACATCTTAAACCTCTCAGAATTTTCTAAGAATTTTTAGGATCATTTTTAACTCCTTAATTAACAAACCCTAATTTACTTATTAATTAGGCCTTCATAACTTCATAAAATTGTAATAAATTCATTTTAACACATAAATTTGCCCAGAATACCTTGAACTCTTTAGAATTCAATACTTAATCTTACATAATTAGGGCCTCTTAATTCATTTTTAATCTAAGCCTTAATTTAATTTTAATTAATACTCATCTTTTTCCTTAATTTAATTATTAAAAAGTCCATATTTTTTCCAAACACTTGAGAACATCTCCTTAAATTATTCTTGACCTTTTTGGATGATTCCAATTAATTTGGAGCTAATTTTGATCAAAACCCCTAAGGTACCCCTTATTAAACAATTTTAATAATTCATTAATTGTCCAAAACTTTTAAAATTCATAACTTGACTTAGAGAAATTGAAATCCAGCAAACTCAATACCTAATTACTACTCTTAATCCCTAATATTTAATTAAAATGCAAGATCCTCAAAACCTAGTCTGTTTCTAATAGTGGCCTTTTGGACCCCCTTAACCTAGCATAAAGGAGGACACAGACCTTCCAAAATTGGCTAATATAATTTAAACTTTCAAGATGATTATCCTAAGCCTTAAAATGGACCAACTAAATTAGCTAAAATGGATCCTAATTTAATAATTTTTAAATTTTTATTCCAGTTTTCCTTTTAGACTTTCAACAAACCTGAACACTAGGCAACTTGAATTAACTACCCGACATAGGAACTATCCAAAGCCACACAAGCCTATCACACACACATAGGTTTGCTAAGGCACCACTTATAGATCTAGGGTTAGGGCCGGCATTTTAATTCTTTCTACTTCTTTAATGTGATGCAATTATATATGGCACGTATAATTAATTGATTTTCTTTGCTTTGATATGTTGTGATGATTATTGTGATTTTTTGTTTTATTATTATACTTTCTCTCTGTGCTATGATACATGCGATATGCTGCCCATGGGCTAGGGACACTTTTATACTAATCTAGTCTTATGTAGGTGGTCACGCTCATGCAGCGCTAAAATAAAGGGGGTTATAATCATTAAGGTTTTAACACTAACATTTTTTCTGCAGATGCTCCAGAGACTACTTAGCCCTCTTTAAAATTAAAATAGCATGGCCAAGCCTGTTTACCTTTTTTGTTCAAATATTAACTGCTTGGGTTATTATATCAAATGCTTGTGATTTCTTTTAGGATAACCATGCAAAAGTCTAGGTTTAGATTTTCCTTTTTATAATATAATATTATTTAATATAATTAAGTTATGAAAGTCATTAATAGTCTGACATTTCAAATACTCGGTATCCAAAGAGATTAAGAAATGCCCTTCATCGATAATTTCCTAGTCATTTAGGCACCCTTTCGAAGGATGAACTATATAGAGCCCGAAGGAGATGATCAAAAAGGAAAAGATCTAGATAAGGATGATCCACTCGGAGATGAAGACTTGAAGATGAAATTTATGGCTTTTAAAACTTGTGCTATTCATTAGGATTACAATCCAGGTTATTATCGGTGGAGCCTGAACACCATTACTTTTTTGAGGACCCTAGGTTGTATTCACACGGCACTTGCCGTGGACTTTTGACTTTATTTTTTTGTGTTTATGAATTTATATTGATGTGTTTATATTGATTATGTACTAGAAATTACATGCTTTTATTAGGTTTCTTTCTTGCATGTGCTTGGCCTTTTTTCACTAGGCTCTTTAGGATAAAAAATATTTTTTACTCATAATTAAGTTCTAAAATTTTAAAAAGTAAATAACATAGAAACTTAGCTAGCTAGGAAAGTGCCAGAATCATTCAGGGTCACATGCATATTTATGCATTTTTTCTCTTTTCACTATAAGACACCTCCCTGTCCGCGGGTAGAGTCAAGATAATCTGGCCTATGAGGATGAAGTAACAGAATTGGAGAGGCCTTATCTTTTTTGAAAATTATTTTCTATAAGCCTATTTTTAAAATCTCAAGCATACCTTATTTAGACATTTTAACCAGTATATATTGCCTTAGAAACTAATTAAATTAAAACTTTAATTGCATCAACTCTAGGAAGAATCACCCTTTAAAAGTCTATGGCTAATTAGGAAACTCTCTAGACATCGGCCTTAGTTCCAAAAAACTAAAATACCTACCCATCTTTAATAAAGACTGGATAACATAGATTTTATGTGCCTAGGTGGTTAGCTGACTTTCTATTTTAGGCAGAATATAAGCCTAGGTGTAATAGCTAAAACATAGGTGTTCGTGTTGGGCAGAACACTAAACCCACCTTAGATTTAGGGTTCAAGGATACTACATTTCATGTCTCATAGTATGCCTAAATGGTGGGTAGGTCTCCTTCTCTTCTGGAGCTATAAATTCTACCTATCGGCATCACATGGATAATGCCACTTTTATCCTTCTGCTCTGTATATGCTCTTAGTATATGATTCTCTTTCTCTTATTACTGCATTAGTACTTCCAGATGTTGAGATGAGTCATGCATGTTAACTATGCCACTTGAACCCTTCTTTCCCTTTGAGTAGGAACTTTTAAGTCTCCCTTTCATGCCAATCCCCCTTTTGGGAAGAATAATATTAGACCCTGTGACACTGATAAGGTCATATATATTACTACCCATCGGGGTACATTGGCGAAAGTCACAATCCTCAATTTTTTTTTGGTTAAAACCCACGATGGGACCTATGCGTTAATATAAAAAATAGGTTATAGAGTCCTTAAGGGAAACCCTCAGCTCACTACTGCTCAAACGAGCTACAAAACAAAAGTAAAGAAAACCTACGAGTTACTAGTTTTCACTATCAAAAAATATAAGGAACCCTGGTAATATTCTATAGATGTTAAAGACCAGCATCCAAAAATGAAAGACAAGAAAACAACCATAAAGCTCAGTTTTTCTGCCAAAAAATATGAAGTCCAGCTTCCTCTGCAAACAAGGAAAACTACAAAAAGGAAGGCTACAGATAAAAGAAGTATTAGTAAAATAAATTAGAGAACAGGAGTAAGTAAATAAACAAAAGATAAGATAGACCCAAGTGAAGCTAGTCTCAGAATATAGATTATAAGAGCTCAAAAAACAATCAATAAACTTAGCCACATTAGGATTGTCCACATGCCACTCAAACCCACCAAAAGCAATCCAGCAGCACCTTCTCAAAGTCTCACTGAAAAAGCAGAGTTTAGAGCTAGAATTATACATAAATTGCAAGATAGTCCAAAACATAGCAAGGAAGACAACCACACAAGAACCAGCAAGATAATTACTCCCCACAGACCAGAGATAAAAATCCATGTTATACAAACCATTTAGGCCAGGACACCTAAGAAACCACAGAAAAATATCTAGAAAATGCAAACCTGAGACCCTGGGAACAACACAGAACCAGTAGACACAACAGCCATATAAAGACTGTATCCCGACAAAATCACCCAAACCCCACCAAGCAAGAGAACAACACTAGTACAAACCCTCAGCATCCACACAAAGAAAATCAAAGCTCCTATCTAAATTTGCAAGAACATAAGCATCACAGAGGCCACCATACAAAAGAGAGACACCAAAGAAATAACTCAGAAGCTTCCAGGTAAGAATCCAACCCAGCAAACAAAATCAAAAAATGCCCCACATAATAGAAGAAGCATCTACAAAGCAGCTCCCAGCAAATAGAAAATCCAGAAGATATAACTGCACAGGGAGAACAAAAAAGTTAAGTGTTAACATAGGGAAAACCACACACATCAAGATAAAGCAGACCCTTAAGATGACCAGGTATAGAAGTTTTAATAAAATCAGTAAAACAATCCAAATTACACCCATGATTAGCAAGCCAAAAAGCACAAGAGTTACCTACCTTACCAATATAAGTGAAGGAAGTATTCAAAAAAACTAGCAACTTCTTAATTTCCCTAACTACATAAAAAATATTCGAGCTGAAAGTTCGTTAGGGATGTTAGGCCCTTAAGAACTAGCCCGAGGCTAACCAACAGGGGGGTGAATTGGTATTTAAAAAATTATTTAAACAAAAGAATTAATATCACAAATCAAAGTCACCACAGAAAAATAAGTGCGGAAAATTAAAGTGCGGAAGCAGTAAAAAGAACACAAGGGTTTATAGTGGTTCTGTTAGTTTGACCTATGTCCACTCCCCGGAGGCCCCCTCCAAGTATTGCACTACCAAAGTGACTCTCCTTTAGCCCCCACAACTAGGCGGAGAAGCCCTTACAAAAACCTCCTTTTTGCCACCCCAGCAAGGCAGAGAACCCCACTCCTTTTGCTTACTCCAGAAGAAGGCAGAAAACCTAGATCAATCAATGAAGCTTACCTCTCCCAAACCTTCTAAG
This sequence comes from Dendrobium catenatum, assembly GCF_001605985.2. Taxonomy (NCBI): domain Eukaryota; kingdom Viridiplantae; phylum Streptophyta; class Magnoliopsida; order Asparagales; family Orchidaceae; genus Dendrobium; species Dendrobium catenatum. The sequence continues at coordinate 61,976 of NW_021319221.1, forward strand.
GATAAGACACTCTAGTGGAAGAAGAAGTGGAATAATGCTTGAAGCAACCCATGTGAACTTCCTCACAAGCTGCCCCTCATAAGATCCCATCTCTCTCTCCCTCTCTCTCTCTCCTTTAGGTTTTCTCAGGTCAAGACAACATCCAAGGTTGTTCAAAAATGTTAAATAATAGTTCTTAAATAGAAGAGCTTCAAAGGAGCTCAATAAATGCAGGTTGCCGACTTTATCATCCAGGACGATCATTATATCGTCCTTTATAATCAGTTCAAATCATAGATGATTGGTCTTAACATCACACTAAAAATGACCTGGACGATTGAAAATTGGCTTGATCGTCCTGGCCGATCTCATGATCATCCCATATGATCAGTTCAAATCTGAGAAAAATCATCCAGAGCATTTCTCAAAATTCGAGCTGTCCGATCTCGATCGGCCAGAACATCGCCCGAAATTTGTGCTGGCTGATATTTACCGTTCAGGAGAAACTAAGGGTTTTTGAATAGATCGTCCAGACAGATCTTGCGATCGTCCAGGATGATGTGATCGTAATAATCATCCTTAATTTGAGGATCAATTTAGGCATAATTGTGCCATATCGTCTAGGCTGATCCATGATCATCCTGGCCATACAGGATACTTAAATTGATCATGGCGACTATTTACTTCTGCTTTGAGCATATCGTCGTGGCCGATATCATGATCGTCTAGGCCGATAGACTAATGAGGTATGCCTTAATTAAGAAACCTGATTAGGGTTTTTGTTTTAAGCCATATGATCCAGGACTATATAAATATCGTCCGGGAAGATATGAGTAAAAATAGAAATTCTAAATCACTCAAGTGTGTGTGTATAGGGTTACTTAGCATCAGACACTTCACAAGATTATAATTGACTCAAGAAAGGGAAAAAGAAAAAATACAGACTGACTCAGACCTTGTCCACTCAATCTTGAGCTGGCTCTGTTTGTCATCTAATCTCGTGGCACTAAAATGTCAGTAGAAAAAGGCATTCAAAGTGTTTGCAAACATCAAAATCACAATCCATGAAACCAAGTTTGCAATAATCGCCCCCTTTTTGATGATGGCAATCACTTTGATGATCATAGCAGTGCAATTAAAAAAAAAATTAGAGTAGAAACAAGTCCAAGTACAAACTAAAGCAACAACCATAATCAACAAGTACAAATAAGTACAAAGTATAAACTTACAAGTACAAATATATTACTCCCCCTTTTGACATCTCAAAAAGGATGAGGGAACTAAGGAGCAACTAAAGATAAAAAAGTACAAAAAGAAGGAAAAACAATCATAAGCAACTACATAAAATAGAATATAAGACTAGAAAGGTGAGGGACCCTGATCATCAAATGAAGATGGTGGTGGTGGTGGCTGCTGAAAGAAATTGGTCATGGCAGCAAACTGTGAGCCAAACCAAACTATATCCTGGTCTTGCTACTGCTGCTGGTATGCAGCATAGGTATCGAAATGGGTACATCCTCATCGTGCTGCTGCTGCAGGTGAGTTATAAAAGGGTCGAATCGAGTCTCCAACCAATCAAATCTCTCTATGAACTAATCAAATTTTGAGTACTGGTAGAGAGGAGCAGGTTTAGGAATGGGAGCGGGAGCCTCCTCCTCCTCAGCCTCCTGAGGTTCCCCATTCCCTGGGTGGAGATGAGTACTGTGAAGGATATTGAAAGATCTATTTGAGTAGCATGGATGCTGAAGTTTGTGATGAGAATGATATTGATGTTGATATTTGGTTTCAAGAACATAAGTTATGAGGAGTCCAAAAGCTAGGTTGGGTTTCCTCTTATGGCCTGGGTTGTGGATTGTTGTCAAATGATCAATATATCAAAAAATCAAGTCAGAAGCATTAAACTCTCTACAAACCATGATGTAAAAGGTAGTCAGAGAAAGCAGAGGAGTGATGTGGACTCGGTCCCTGGCATTTAGAATAATGGAAGTGCGAAGGACATACTGGATTATCCTAACATCTTTGACTAAAGAGCTAGTATCTCCAACATGATCGGGTACATTGGTCTGGCAAAGAAAATGATTTGCCAAGGTCCAGTCAAAATCAGAATCTGAGATGATGGTATGCAGCTTATCCCCAGTGGTGGATAGCTTTAGCAGTTCAGCACAGTCCTTATATGTAATCTCGATCGGGCGTCGATTCACATAAGAGGTCAGGGTTGTGTAAAGAAAATTTATGCGAAGAATTGCATAAAATTCACGGAGAAAATCAAAGAAAAAAGAGACTACAAGGGTAAGAATGAAACAGAGAGAAGTTTGATTAAAGAGGTCTAATACCGGATACGAGAGGTGGACATGGTTGATGGTTTTGGAGAGAGTTATGCCATATTCTTTGTAATGATAGTATGCAGCTTGATCTTCTGCTTCCCGAAAGCGAGGGTCAAGCGTAGCCCTTGAAGAGTTCCTAGAAGATTGTCAAACTCGCTTTCCACCATCCATAACAAGAAAACTGTAAGCAAAAGAGAGTGAAGGAGAAGCTTGAGGTAAAAAACAATGGCTAAAAGGCCTGAATTTCAAGGAACAGCAACATCATCCAAGACTATCGTAGAATCATCTAGGATGATCTGGTTCAATTATTGCATATAGGATGATTGGTCAAAAAATCGGTCCAATCGTTCGGGCTGATCAGATATTGGCCAGGACGATTAGATATAGGCGATCATCCCGAGCAAGCTGAATGATCGTTAAAAAAGTAAATCATCCGGGCCGATTAAGTATATCGTCCAGGATGATGCACAATAATTGATCGTACCGATCAAATTTAAAATGTTTTAAATTTATGCCATGTGTATCGTCCAGAATGAACAGTGGATCAGCCAGGATAATTGCCCAATCATGGATCATCAGGGGCAATTTTAAGGATTTTAAACGTACTGACACGTGGATCATCCAGGAAATTCCGATGCATCGGCCAGGATGATTTTCATAAACGCATCGACCAGGATGAACATGTATCAGCCAAGAAAATCAAGATGATTATGGCAGAGAACGATCATATTGTCCAGGTTGATATTGGATCGTCCGGGTTGATGATTTATAGCAAGCTTAGAAAAGTTCAGCAGATGGAATTTTGAAGAGAAATTATCATATCATCCAGGATGATAGAGATATCGGCTAGGATGATGTGACAAGAATTTAAAACCAAAGAAAAGATCGAGATGATCAGAGAAAACACCAAAAATAAATAAACAAAACAAAAGGCTAAAAACAACAATGAAAAACCTAAAAACAAGCAAAGGAAAAAACAAAATTTTTGTTTTCAACTTTTATATATATTTTTTTATTTTAGCAAAGCATCCATATGACAAATTTTACAAAAAATAAATTTTAGAGATTCAAAAGATCAATGAGTTAACAATATCATAATCTGAAAATGGGAGAATATCCGATCCTGTTAATTCCTAGCTCGGACTTCTTTCAGGGTAAAAAATTATCTTTTGAAAATAAAAAGCCTAACTTAGAATAACTTAATTGGGTAAAAAGAAGATCCGTTCAAAACTTGGTTACAAAGAAATTATATTATAAATAATATACCAAAGTAATTTTGTCTCAATCATGAAATTTGAAATCAAGCCTTTGAAAATATCAAATAACCCATGAGTTTTTCTAAGTTTTAAAAGTTTTGAAAAAAGAGAATAGCTTGCTTTTAGTGGGCTCATTTTACGCCTCTTATCACTTTGATTGTCTCTTTGAGCATCTTTTAATTTTTGATACACTTTTGTGTATATTTTTTTTTATTTCAATTTGGAATCTTTGCCAACTTTTCTGTTTTTTGCAAGCTAAATTCTCTTTTATAATCTCTTAAAAAGATTATTTGTTGTGAGTATATCTTCTAGATATTAGAGAATAAGAGCTCTCTCTCTAACATAGGGATGAACTAGTCACAAAACATAATCAAGATCATATGATATGTGCAACGACAAGATTTTAATTAGCTTGAAAGATATGTATAAAAACTTTGAACATTATATATAAGATAGATTGTTGTAGCAAGATAAAAAGGATCTTAATTTCAAAAACCCTTTGTTAAAATGAGATAGACTTTTGTTTAGAGAAGAAAATTTTATCACTAAATGAGGTTAGGAAGAGGGAAACCATCAACGGTGTTTCTACCTTTAACCGATTTAGAGATGCTAATCATTGACATTAAATCTCTAAAATCTAAAATGCTTGAAAAACTCATCATATAGAAAACCAAAGTTAAAATAAAGTAAGATCAAATAACTAAAACAATAAAACGTTAGCACAAAAAACAAAATAACATTAATCAATAAATGTATTTCAAGAATTTATAAAGCAGCAAGTTTACACAATTATGAGCTATGAGCCACCATTTTGTCCAAGTATCCTATGCTCTCACGAGGTCTTTAGTGAGAGCAATCCTACAAAAATCAACAACTATCAGATTCAGGAACCCAAAAGGATTTGGGTCCCTTCTTATGAACAGTAGAAAGCGATGCTTGTGTGCTATATTGTGAATCATGTAATTTTGGTCTCCACACCCAATGTGTACTATGGTGAACAGGGCAAGTGTGTGAGATGTGTCCTAGCATGCCACATGAAAAACATCTAACTCCGGAAAAAAGGATTTCTTAAATGATTTGGGTTATAATGCCTCTTCCTAGGTTTTGGCTTTAGATAAAAAATGAGTGCCATCCAATTTCCCTTAAGTGAGTTCAATTTCTTTTTAAGCCTCAAGTTTGTACTTTTTAAACATCATTTTTAATCCTTAAATTTTGCTTTCTCTCTTCAGATTTCTTAAAATCAAATTCAAGCGAGGTGTGTGAAACTTTTAATGCATCATGCTCATCAATTAATTCTGAATGCTTTTTGTTTAAATCATCAAATTCATCAAGTAGAGCCATGTGATTTGAATCAATTGTAGAATGATCTTTGAGAATAATTTCATGTTCTTTTTGTATATTCAAAAGCTCCAACTTCAAACTAGCATGAATTTTCTTAAATTTTTTGTATTATGCATGAATTTTCTCACAAATTTCGAACAATTGATCATAAGTTGATTTACATACCTCTTCTTCATCACTTTGATCAAGATGATCTTCCGCCATTAAGCCCAAGTTTATTGTTTCATCTTCAGGTTCAATCTCCGATGAATCAGATGTAGAATCTACCCAAAATACCTTTTGAAGTCTCTTTTTGTCCTTCCTAAACTTGGGTTTCTCCTTACCCTTTTCTTTTCTTAAGTGATCTTGAAGTGTAGGACAATCAGCTCTAACATGTCTAGGCTTCCTACATTCAAAACAAACAACATTAAAAGATCCTTTAGAATATTTATTATCCTTACATTTTCTCCAATTTTGATGATGTTTGTGATTCTTCCTTAGAAAGCTTTTAAATTTTCTTATGATTACGGTAATGTCATTGCTCTCAGACCCAGAAGAATCAGAGTTCCTATTGTTGGCCTTCAATGTCACAGTTTTCTTTTTTTTTTCTCACCTGCATCAAGATTTTTTTGATTCACCCCTTACTCGTAAGTAATGAGTGAGCTAAGTAAGTTATCAATCTAATAAGTGTTCAAATCCTTAGATTCAGTGATTACAGTAATTTTAGCATCCAAAGAGGAAGGAAAGCATCTAAAAATTTTATTCACTTTTTTATGATTTGAAAGTTCTCTTCCTAAGGCATGCAAAGAAGTTATAATTTGAATAAACTTTGTATACATATTAGAAATTGATTCAGAAGGTTTCATATGAAAAAGTTCATAGTCATGCAAGAGAATATTCAAACAAGATTGTTTTGCTTCATTGGTTCCTTCATAAGTAATGCACAACCTATCCCAAATCTCTTTTCCAGTAGAGCAAGTAGAAATACACATGTAATCCTCAGACTTTAAGGCATAGAAAAAATAATTCAAACACTTTGCATTAAGTTGAGCTAAAACTCTTTCATCAAAACTCCATTCAGTAAAAGGCACTTCAGTTTTAATTCCATTAAGTTCACGAGAAGGTGGAGAATATCCTTATTTAATAAGCATCCACATGCGATAATCAGTTGATTGTAAAAAACTAGACATACGAGTTTTCCAAAAATCAAAAGGAATATTTTCAAACAAAGGAGGTCGCGTAATAATATATCCTTCAATTGTATTACGATTCCCAAAGTTAGTCATGGATCAAAATTCAAAGAGTTTTCAAACTCAGTTTTTATGAATCTCGCTCTGATACCACTTGAAAGTTCATTAGCGATGTAGGCCCTTAAGAACTAGCCCGAGGCTAACCAAGAGGTGGGGGTGAATTGGTATTTAAAAAATTCTTTAAACAAAGAACAAATATCACAAACTAAAGTCACCACTGAAAAATAAGTGCACTACCAAAGTGACTATCCTTTAGCCCCCACAGCTAGGCGGAGAAGACCTTACAAAAACCTCTTTTTTGCAACCCCGACAAGGCAGAGAACCCCACTACTTTTGCTTCCTCCTGAAGCAGGTAGAGAACCTCGATCAATAGCTGAAGCTTACCTCTCCCAACCCTTCCAAGGAAAAGAGACTCTAGTCGAAGAAGAAGTGGAATAATGCTTGGAGAACCCTTATGAACTCCCTCACAAGCTCCCCCTCACAAGATCCTCTCTATCTCCCTCTCTCTCTCTCTCTCCTTTAGGTTTTCTTAGGTCAAGACAGTAGCGATCAATAGCTGAAGCTTACCTCTCCCAACCCTTCCAAGGAAAAGAGACTCTAGTCGAAGAAGAAGTGGAATAATGCTTGGAGAACCCTTATGAACTCCCTCACAAGCTCCCCCTCACAAGATCCTCTCTATCTCCCTCTCTCTCTCTCTCTCTCCTTTAGGTTTTCTTAGGTCAAGAAAGTAGCCAAGGATGCTAAAAAATGTTAAACAATAGCTCTTAAATAGAAGAGCTTCAAAAGAGCTCAATAAATGCAAGTTGTCGACTTTATTATCCAGGATGATCATCATATCGTCCTGTACGATCAATTCGAATCACATATGATCGGCCAGAACATCGCTCTGAATATGAAATGGATGATTGAAACTTAGCTTGATCATCCCAGCCGATCTCACGATCGTCCCAGATGATCAGTTCAAATCTGAGGAAAATCGTCCAGAGCATCGCCCAGAATTTGAGCTGTCCGATCCTGATCGGCCAGAACATCACCCGAAATTTATGCTAGCCAATATTTATCATCTAGGAGCAACTAAGGTTTTTTGAATAGATCGTCCAAGACGATCTTGCGATCATCCAAGACGATGTGATCGTATCAATGAACCTTAATTGCTTCCTTGATTGTTAGATCAATTTAGGTATAGTTGTGCCATATTGTCCGGGCCAATCCAAGATCGTCGTGGCTAATTTCTAAAAATACAAGATACTTAAATTGATCATGGAGGCTATTTCTTTCTGCTTTTAGCATATCATGCTGGCTGATCTCATGATAGTCCAGGCCGATAGATTAATGATGACTGCTTTAATTAAAAAACCTGATTAAGGTTTCTATTCTAAGCCATATCATCCAGGACGATATAAATATCGTCCGGGAAGATATGAGTAAAAATAGAAATTCAAAACCACTCAAGTGTGTGTGTGTGTGCAGGGTTACTTAGCATCAGACACTTCAAAAGATTATAATTGACTCAAGAAAGGGAAAAAAGAAAAAATGCAGACTGACTCAGACCTAGTATATCCAATCTTGAGCTGGCTCCGTTTGTCATATGATCTTGTGGCCCTAAAATGTCAGTAGAAAAAGGCAGTCAAAGTGTTTGCTAACATCAAAATCACAATCCATGAAACTAAGTTTGTCTTGAAAGTTCGTTAGGGATGTTAGGCCCTTAAGAACTAGCCCGAGGCTAACCAACAGTGGGGGGGGGGGGGGAAGAGGGGGGGGGGGGGTGATTTGGTATTTAAAAAATTCTTTAAACAAAAGAACAAATATCTCAAATTAAAGTCACCACTGAAAAACAAGGGCGAAAATTTAAAGTTTGGAAGTAGTAAAAAGAACACAAGGGTTTATAGTGGTTCGGTCAATTTGACCTACATCCACTCCCATGAGGCGCCCTCCGAGTATTGCACAACCAAAGTGACTCTCCTTTAGCCCCCATAGCTACGCGGAGAAGCTCTTACAAAAACCTCCTTTTTGCCACCCTGGCAAGGCAGAGAACCCCACTCATTTGGCTTCCTCCTGAAGAAGGAAAAGAACCTCGATCATGTTGCAACTCGGGCTTCCGAGTTTATGATTTTGATGATAATAATAATATTTATTAATCTTTTATTTCTTCCTAGTATTTGCATTGCATATGTCTTTCTATGTGACTAATATTTAGGTACATCATGCACCAGTCTTCTGAAGATTCAAGGTACAAGATTGCATAGAATTGGTTGTATTAAATAAGTCTGTAATTTCATTTATTGAGTCAAGTTGTAATGATGTATGTTAGTTTGTTGATCTGCAACACAAATAGAGGGAGCAAAAAATGATTATAAATATTTAACTTTTATGTTCATCGTACTGTACGAATTATTTTGTACTATACGACCTGGTGTAACAGAAATAAATTAAAATATTTTATTTTTCCTGGAATACTAATTTTTCAATATAACTAATCATACTGTACGACACCACATCATCTTGTAGACGATCCAGTTATAATTAGAAAGATCGTCGTCCATTAAAGTAAGGCAAAGATTTAAATTTAAATAAGTTGTTCGAATCGTACTGTACGATGTTTAAAAACATTGCCTAATTTAATCCGCTGATTATGCCAATAAAAAATGGCTCTAATTTTGATGATTGGATCGTCCTGTTGACGAACTGGATCGTACTGTCGATCAAACCGAGGACCAATTTTGAGGCGAACTGCTTCCCGTTTATTGAACTGTTGCGTACAGTACTAACTGGACATCGTACAGGACTAACAGGTCAATTTCTGCACACGACTGGACGATCTTGGAGATCGTACGGTACATATTAGACGCCAATGAGTTTTTATTATATCTAAGGTTTTTTTTGAGCCCTCTATTTAAGCACTCTCATAAACTTGCAGAGTCTTTTGGCAGCCATTTTGTCTTCATTTGTTTTGGAGGAAAAACTTGAAAAGAGGACCTTGAAAGGGAGAGAGGAAAGGGTGTGAGTTTGAGAAGGGGAGAAATCCTTGGAGGGGTTTCAAGGGAGTGGAAGGTGAGATTTCATACGGTGCTCCGACGAAGCTTTGCCACCCTCATACCATCAGATTCAAAGGTTCGCTGAATGAGTATTGGAAGAAAGAAGATCTCGTTGGTGTCAAAAGACCGGCTCCTCCGCCGCACCTGGGAAGGTGGAAGTGATTGGTAAGGGCTTCTCCGCCTAGCTGTGGGAGCTAAAGGAGAATCACTAAGGTTTAGTGTAATCAGGGGTGGCCTCCGGGGAAGTGGACGTAAGGTCATGGTTTGACCGAACCACTATAATTGTGTGATCTTTCCTTTATTATTTTATGCTCTTTATTTCCGCATTTTTTATTGTGTTAATTGCGTGGATAATTTGATTGATGCTATCTTTTTATTATGAATGAATCGCTTCCGCATAAAGTTATAAAATATATTTCTTTTCATTAAAAGAAGTTTTAATCATCGAATTCACCCCCACTCTTGGCGCATGCTAGTAATTTCAATTGGTGATCAGAGCGGGTTTCAAAATAGTCGTTTTAGAAAACTTGAAAATCGATCATGCATATTTTGGAAATCGATGAACAATTGGAAGCTATTGTATTACACAGATCACCTTTATTTGAAATATTTCTTTTAATTTTTGGAAAATTCGCATGTCAACATTTTTGCATCAATTGATTATCGAATGTGGAGATATGATTCTAACTGGCTATTTTGTACCATTCACGTATGATAGATTGAGTCAAAATTAATATTCTTTTACTGAATGGAGTAGAATAGAACTATCAATGCACAACTAAATGCTAAATGTTTGAAATTGTTTTTTCTATGCATTAAATTCTGATGACGATGCATTGAGAATCTCTACATGTACTACTGGCGAAAGAAATTTGGGAAAGATATGCATTTCGTATGAGTACTAAGTGAAGTCAAACACGTCAGTAAATTGAATATTCAAAGCGTGATTATGAAACTTTTCAGCATGAAACCATATGGACTATCCTTAGACAAAGTTGTATTAATTTAATCAAATTTGATGGTCATTGCATGATTAGGTAAGAACTTTCCAATGATAAAAAATTAGTAAAATTTTACGTTCTTTCTTATCTCTCTTCGAC
>NW_021319221.1:72339-88909 GCF_001605985.2 Dendrobium catenatum
TCCTTTTACTGAATGGAGTAGAATAGAACTAGTTAATGCATAACTAAATGCTAAATGTTTGAATTGTTTTTTCTATGCATTAAATTCTGACGATTGCATGAGAATCTCTATATGTACTACTCGGAAAGAAATTTGGTAAAGATTATGCATTTCGTATGAAGGTACTAGTGAAGTCAAACAGTCTAAATTGAATATTCTAATGCGTGATTATGAAATTTTCAGCATGAAACCATATGAGACTATCTTAGACATTTATTAGATTTAATCAAATTGTGATGTCATTGCATGATTTAGGTAGAGAACATTCAAATGATGAAAAAGTTAGTAAAATTTTACGTTCTTTACTTGATAAATTTGATGCCAAAGTCACAGCTATATGTGAGTCAAAATATTTGAATGCCTATTCTATAGATAATCTAATCGGCTCACTCATTGCCTACGAGCAAAGTGTGAGTGAAAGATTTTTGGATGCAGGTGACGAGAAGACTATTGTGTTAAAAGCCAAACATGAATATGGCTTAGTAGATTATGAAAGCAAGGAGATATCATTGATAACAAATAAATTTGAAAGTCTATTGAAGTACATGCATGAACATCAACAAAAGCAGAGTAAAGATAAAAATTATAAAAATGTTAAGTTTTCTTCTGACATAATTTACTTTGAGTGTAGGAAACCCGGACATTTGAAGCGTGAATGCCCCAACTTAAAAACTCTTCCTGCAAAGGAAATGAGTAAAAACAAATCGTTTGTAATATGGGGAAAAGATAAAAAGAAAAAAGTCTCATGGGCAGACCTAGTTTCTGAATCATCAGAACATGAGCAAGATGATGAGGTATAAGTATGTTAAGGTTTGTTTGTGTGTTTTGTTTATGTGTTTTGTATGTTTTTTTTTATCTCTTTTGTATGTTTAACTTTTTTTTAATTGTATGTTTTTGTTTTGTTATTATGTTGTTATTTTATATTTTATTTTATCTCTTCTTTTTGATAATGTCAAAGGGGGAGAAAGTATTATAGTTTATTTTATTTTGTTTTAATTTTTTTAATAATATTTAGTTTTAAAAAAAATTAAAAAAAAAAGAAAAAAAAAGGTTTCCCCTAATTTTAATGTAATTCTTTTAGTGAGGGGGAGTTTAGGAGAATTTTTTTTTTAAATTGCAAAGTCAAACAATATTATTTGACATCATCAAAAAGGGGGAGATTGTTGCAACTCGGGCTTCCGAGTTTATGATTTTGATGATAACAAATAATATTTATTAATCTTTTAATTCTCTTAGTATTTGTAGTGCATATGTCTTTCTATGTTGACTAATATTTCAGTTACATCATGCACCGTTCTTTGAAGATTCAAGGCTCAAGATTGCATAGAATTGGTTGTATTAAATGAGTCTGTATTTTTCATTTATTGAGTCAAGTCTTGTAATGATGTATGTTTGTTTGTTGATCATGCACACACATAGAGGGAGCAAAAAATGATTATAAATATTTTAACTTTTCTATTCATCGTACTGAACAAATTTATTTCGTGCTGTACGATCTGGTGTAACAGAAATAAATTAAAATATTTTATTTTTCCAGGAAAACTTATTTTTGAATATAACTAATCGTACTGTACGATCACCACATCGTACTGTACGATCAGTTATAAATAGAAAGATCGCCGTCCATTAAATTAGGCAAAGATTTGAATTTGAAAAGTTGTTCGAATCGTACTGTACGACCCTAATCATACTGTACGATGTTTAAAATATTGCCTAATTTAATCCGCTGATTATTCAATAAAAACGGCTTAATTTTGATGATTGGATCGACCTGTACGAATTGGATCGTACTGTACGATCAACAGAGACAATTTTGGAGAATTGCTTCCCGTTTATTGAACTGTTCGTACAGTACTAACTGGATATCGTACAGTACTAACAGGTTAATTTCTGCACATTGTGCTGGATGATCTTGAGATCGTACGGTACGATATTTGACGCCCAAATTGAGTTTTTTAGGGTTTTTTTGAGCCCTCTATTTAAGCACTCTCATAAGACTTTGTAAGAGTCTTTGGCAGCCATTGTGTCTTCGCATCTAGTAATTTCAATTGGTATCAGAGCAATTTCAATTGGTATCAGAGCGGATTTCAAAAATAGTGTTTTAGAAAACCTTGAAAAAATCGATCATGGCACATTTTGGAAATCGTAACATTGCAGAAGGCTATTGTATCACACGACCACCTTTATTTGAAAATATTTCTTTTAATTTTTGGAAAATTCGCATGTCAACATTTTTGCAATCAATTGATTATCGAATGTGGAATATGATTCAAACTGGCTATTCTGTACCTTCATGTATGATAGATGGAGTCAAAATTAATATTCCTTTTACTGAATGGAGTAGAATAGAACTAGTCAATGCACAACTAAATGCTAATTGTTTGAATTGTTTTTTCTGTGCATTAAATTCTGACGATTGCATGAGAATCTCTACATGTACTACTGGGAAAGAAATTTGGGAAAGATTATGCATTTCATATGAAGGTACTAGTGAACTCAAACAGTCTAAATTGAATATTCTAATGCGTGATTATGAACTTTTCAGCATGAAACCATATGAGACCATCTTAGACATGTTTATTAGATTTAATCAAATTGTGATGTCATTGCATGATTTAGGTAGAGAACTTTCAAATGATGAAAAAGTTAGTAAAATTTTACGTTCTTTACTTGATAAATTTGATGCCAAAGTCACAGCTATATGTGAATCAAAAGATTTGAATGCTTATTCTATAGATAATCTAATCGTCTCACTCATTGCCTACGAGCAAAGTGTGAGTTAAAGATTTTTGGATGCAGGTGACGAGAAGACTATTGTGTTAAAAGCCAAACATGAATATGGCTTATTAGATGATGAAAGCAAGGAGATATCATTGATAACAAATAAATTTGAAAGTTTATTGAAGCACAAGCATGAACATCAATAAAAGCAGAGTAAAGGTAAAAATTATAAAAATGTTAAGTTTTCTTCTAACATAATTTGCTTTGGGTGTAGGAAACCCAGACATTTGAAGCGTGAATGCCCCAATTTAAAAACTCTTCCTGCAAAGGAAAAGATTAAAAACAAATCGTTTGTAATATGGGGAAAAGATAAAAAGCAAAAAGTCTCTTGGGCAGACCTAGTTTCTGAATCATCAAAACATGAGCAAGATGATGAGGTATAAGTATGTTAAGGTTTGTTTGTGTGTTTTGTTTATGTGTTTTGTATGTTTTTTTATCTCTTTTGTATGTTTAACTTTTTTTTTAATTGTATTTTTTTGTTTCGTTATTATGTTATTATTTTATATTTTCTTTTATCTCTTCTTTTTGATAATGTCAAAGGGGGAGAAAGTATTGTTGTTTATTGTATTTTGTTTTAATTATTTTATTGATATTTAGTTTAAAAAAAAATTAAAAAAAAGAAAAAAAAAAGCTTTCCCCTAATTTTAATGTAATTCTTTTAGTGAGGGGGAGTTTAGGAGAATTTTTTTTTAAATTGCAAAGTCAAACAATATTATTTGACATCATCAAAAATGGGGAGATTGTTGCAACTCGGGCTTTTGAGTTTATGATTTTGTTGATAACAAATAATATTTATTAATCTTTTATTTCTCCTAGTATTTGCAGTGCATATGTCTTTCTATGTTGACTAATATTTTAAGTACATCATGCACCATTCTTTGAAGATTCAAGGCTCAAGATTGCATAGAATTAGTTGTATTAAATGAGTCTGTAATTTTCATTTATTGAGTCAAGTCTTGTAATGTTGTATGTTAGTTTGTTGATCATGCACACACATAGAGGGAGCAAAAAATGATTATAAATATTTTAACTTTTCTGTTCATCGTACTGTATGAATTTATTTCGTACTGTACGATCTGGTGTAACAGAAATAAATTAAAATATTTTATTTTTCCTCGAAAACTTATTTTTGAATATAACTAATCGTACTGTACGATCACCACATCGTACTGTACGATCAGTTATAATTAGAAAGATCGTCGTCCATTAAATTAGGCAAAGATTTGAATTTGAAAAGTTGTTCGAATTGTACTGTATGATCCTAATCATACTGTACGATGTTTAAAACATTGCCTAATTTAATCCGCTGATTATTCAATAAAAAATGGCTTAATTTTGATGATTGGATCGTCCTGTACGAACTGGATCATACTGTACGATCAACAGAGATAATTTTGGTGAACTGCTTCCCGTTTATTGAACTGTTCGTACAGTACTAACTGGACATCGTATGGTACTAACAGGTTAATTTCTGCACATCGTACTGGACGATCTTGAGATCGTACGGTACGATATTTGACACCCAAATTGAGTTTTTTAGGGTTTTTTTTTCCCTATATTTAAGCACTCTCATAAGACTTTGTGACAGTCTTTGGCAGCCATTGTGTCTTCATTCTTTTGGAGAAAACTTGAAGAGAGGACTTGAAAGGGAGAGAGGAAAGGGTGAAGTTTGAGAGAGGGAGAAGATCCTTGGAGGGGGTTTCAAGTGAGTGTAAAGGAGATTTCATACGGTTTCTCCGGCGAGCTTGCACCTCAGTTCCATCGGATTCAAGGTTCGTCTTGAAAGAAGTTTTGGGAAGAAGAAGATCTCGTTGGTGTCAAAGTACCCGACTGCTCCGCCGGACCGGGGATGGTGGAAGTGATTATGTAAGGGCTTCTCCGCCTAGCTGTGGGAGCTAAAGGAGAATCACTAAAGGTTTAGTGTAATACTCGGAGGGTGCCTCCGGGGAGTGGATGTCGGTCATGGTTTGACCGAACCACTATAATCTCTCTCTCTCTCTCTCTCTCTCTCTCTCTCATTTAGGTTTTCTTAGGTCAAGACAACAGTCATGGATGTTCAAAAAAATTAAATAAAAGCTCTTAAATAGAACAGCTTCAAAGGAGCTCAATAAAGGCATGTTGCTGACCTTATCGTCCAGGACGATAATCCTATCGTCCTGTTCTATCAGTTTAAATCATAGATAATCGGCCAGAACATCGCTCTGAAAATTAACTGGATGATCAAAAATTGGCTTGATCGTCCAGGCTGATCTCATGATCGTCCTGGATGATCAATTCAAATCTGAGGAAAATTGTCCAGAGCATTGCCTAGAATTTAAGCTATCCGATCCTAATTGGCCAGAACATCGCCCGAAATTTATGCTGGTTGATATTTATCATCCATGAGTAACTAAGGGTATTTAAATAGATCATCCAAGCCGATCTTGCCATCGTCCAAGACGATGTGATCGTATGAATCATCCTTAATTGCTTCCTTGATTGTTAGATCTATTTAGGCATAATTATGCCATATCATCCAGGCCGATCCAAGATCGTCCTGGCTGATTTCCAAAATTACAGAATACTTAAATTGATCATGGCGGCTATTTTTTCTTCTTTGAGCATATCGTCCTAACTGATCTCACAATCATCTAGGCCGATAAACTAATGACGGCTGCCTTAATTAAGAAATCTGATTAGGGTTTCTATTTTAAGTCATATCAGCCAGTATGATATCAATATCGTCCGGGATGATGTGAGTAAAAATAAAAATTCTAAATCACTCAAGTGTGTTTGTGTAGTGTTACTTAGCATCAGACACTTCACAAGATTATAATTGACTCATGAAAGGAAAAAAGAAAAAAATACAGACTGACTCAGACCTAGTCTACCCAATCTTAAGCTAGCTTCGTTTGTCATCTAATCTCGTGACCCTGAAATATTAGTAGAAAAAGGAAGTCAAAGTGTTTGCTAACATCAAAATTACAATCCATGAAACCAAGTTTGCAACAATCTCACCCTTTTTGATGATGGCAAACACTTTGATGATCATAACAGTGTAATCAAAAAAAAAAATCAGAGTAGAAATAAGTGTAAGTACAAAAAAAGTACAAAGTATAAACTAACAAGTACAAACATATTACTCCCCCCTTTTGACATCTCAAAAAGGAGGAGGGAACTAAATAGAAACTAAAGCTTAAAAAATATAAAAAGAAGGAAAAATAATCATAAGCACTATAGGAAACATATTATAAGACTAAAAAGGTGAGGGACCCTGATCATCAAACAAAGGTGGTGGTGGTTGTTGCTAAAAGAAACTGGTCTTGGCAACAAACTGTGAGCCAAACCAGGCCATGTCCTGGTCGTGCTGCTGCCGCTAGTGTGCAGCATAGGCATCGAAATGAGTTATATCCTGATCGTGCTGCTGGTGGTGGTGAGCTAAAAAAGTGTCAAATCGAGTCTTCAACCGATTAAATCTCTCTACTAACTGATCAAACTATGAGTGCTGACAGAGAGGAGCAGGTTCGGGAACGGGAGTGAGAGCCTCCTTCTCCTCAGCCCCCTGAGGTTCCCCATCCCCTAGGTGGAGACGAGTACTATAAAAGGATATTCAAAGAGTTGTTTGAGTAGTAAGGAGGCTAAAGGTCATGACGAGCAGGATATTGAAGTTGATATTTAGTTTTAAGAACATAAGCTATGAGGTGTCCTAAAGCCAGGTTGGGTTTCCTCTTATGGCCTGGGTCGCAAATTATTGTCAAATAATTAATGTATAGAAAAATTAAGTTAGTATCATTAAACTCTCTATGGGTCATGATGTAAAAGGTAGCCAGAGAAAGTAGAGGAGTGATGTGGACTCGGTCCCCAGCTTTTGGAATAATGGAAGTGCGAAGGACATGCTGGATTATCCTAGCATCTTTGACTAAAGAGCTAGTATCTCTAACATGATAGGTTACGTTGGTCTGACAAAGAAAATGATTTGCTGAGGTCCAGTCAAAATCAGGATTTAAGATGATGGTATACAGCTTATCCCCAGTGGTGGATAGCTGCAGCAGTTCAACACAGTCCTGATATATAATCTCGACCGGGCGTCGATTCACATAGGAGGGTAGGGCCATGTAAGTAGAATTTATGCAAAGATTTGCAAAAAATTCATGAAGAAAATCAGAGGAAAAAGGGACTGCAATGGTAAGAATGAAACAGAGAGAAGTGTGAGTAAAGAGGTCTAATACCGGATACGAGAGGTGGACATGGTTGATGGTTCTAGAGAGAGTGATGCCACATTCTTTGTAACGATAGTATGCAGCTTGATCTTCTGCTTCCCGAAAGCGAGGGTCAAGCGTAGCCCTTGAAGAGCTCCTGGAGGATTGTCAAACTAACTTTCTACCAGCCATAGCAAGAAACCAGTAAGCAAAAGCGAGAGAAGGAGAAGCTTGAGGTGAAAAATAATGGCTGGAAGGCCTGAATTTAAAGGAACGGCCACATCGTCCAGGATGTTTGTAGAATCATCTAGGTCGATCTGGTTCAATTATTACGTACACGCCGATTGGTCAAAAAGTTGGTCTAATCGTCCGAGCCGATTAAATATCAGCTAGGATGATTAGAATTAGGCAATCGTCCCAAGGAGTCAAGCCGGACGACCATTGAAAAAAAAGATCATCCGGGCCGATTAGGTGTATCATCTAGGATGATGCACAATAACTGATCATACCGATTGAATTTAAAATGTTTTAAATCTGTGCCATGTGTATCATCCAGGACGAACAATGAATCGACCAGGATGATTGTCCAATAATGGATCATCTGGGGTGATTTTAAGGATTTTAAACGTACTGACACGTGGATCGTCCAAGATGATCCGGTGTATCAGCCAGGATGATTTTCATAAACACATCAGCCAGGAAAAACTTGTATCGGCCAGGACGATCAAGATGATTGTAGCAGAGAACAATCATATCGTCCAGGACAATGTTGGATCGTCGAGGACGATGATTTATAGCAAGATTAGAAAAGTTCAGCAGATGGAATTTTGAAGAGAAATTATCATATCGTCGAGGACGATAGAGATATCGTCTAGGACGATGTGACAAGAATTTAAAACCAAAGGATAGATGGAGAAGATCAGAGAAAACCCAATAAATAAATAAAATAATTCAAAAGACTTAAAAAAACAAAGAAAAACCTGAAAATAAGTAAAGGAAAAAACAAAATTTTTATTTTTAACTTACATATATATATATATATATATTGTTTTAGCATAGCATCCACATGACAAATTATCCAAACATTAAATTTAGAGATTCAAAAGATCAATGAGTTAACAATGTCACAATCTGAAAATGGGAGAATATCCGATCCTGTTAATCCCTAGCTCAGACTTCTTTCAGTGTAAAAAATTATCTTTTTAAAATAAAAAGCCTAACTCAAATGAACTTAATTGGGTAAAAAGAAGATCCGTTCAAAACTTGGTTACAAAGAAAATATCTTATAAATAATATATCAAAGTAATTTTGTCTCAGTCATGAAATTTAAAATCAAGCCTTTGAAAATATCAAATAACCCATGAGTTTTTCAAGCTTTTTAGATTTTGGAGATTTAATGTCAATGATTAGCATCTCTAAATCGGTTAAAGGGAGAAACACCGTTGATGGTTTCCCTCTTTCTAACCTCATTTAGTTGTATAATTTTCTTCTGTAAACAAAAGTCTATCTCATTTTAACAAAGGGTTTTTGAAATTAAGATCCTTTTTATCTTGCTACAATAATCTATCATATATATAATGTTCAAAGTTTTTATATATATCTTTCAAGTTAATTGAAATCTTGTTGTTGCACATATCATATAATCTTGATTATGTTTTATGACTAGTTCTTCCCTATATTAGAGAGAGAGCTCCTATTCAAAACCAGAAAAGGAGGGATATTAAAACCTGAATCCACCTCAACAATCAAATTAATTAAATTTAGAGGGATGCAGAGTTGGATACCATAAAGAATAGCCATACTAATATCAAAATCAATATTACCATTTTGAACGGGCCCCGCAAAAGCCATAACCAACTGGCCATTAGAATCCCTAATCCTTGGTTAGTCATATGTACGATCTAATCTTCCCTTCCATTGGCCCACTTGTGAAGAGTGTGGGGGCCTGTGATAATTTTTATCCCTCAGGGTGGTGCTGTCGTATATCATGTACACTCTATAGCGAGGTGGTGTCCTTTCAGAGATCCATACCCATAATAAATTATTTTCCAACATTAGCTGAGTATAAATTGCTAGGATATGGCATCAACCATAATTGGACCAAGAAAAGTATCTTTTTTGTCATTTTCATGTTGGAGAATAAACCTGATTAGACATAATTTGGATGTCATGTATATATAGAAAAATATTTTTTATAACATTGTTAATACAATAATGGACATCAAAGATAAATGTAAAGATAATATAAAAGTAAGGATGGACTTAAAGGATATTTGTGTGAGGAAAGCTTTATAATTAAAGGATGGTGGAGGTGAAAAACTTCTCAAACCAAAAGCTCATTTCACATTAACTTTAGAGCAGAGATGAGATATTTGTGAATGGGTAAAGAACCTATGGGTACCTGATGGATATTCTTCCAGTCTAAGTAGAGGTGTAAGATCAGGGAGATTATTTGGATTGAAAAGTAATGATTATCATATCTTTATGCAATTTATACTACCAACTACCTTTAGTTATCTGCCAGATCAAATTATAAATCCCTTGATTGAGCTAAGTGTCATCTTCAAAGATTTATGCTCTTCTAAACTAAATTTAAAAAAATTGATTCATATAGGAAAACATATTCCTTTTATTCTGTGTCAACTTGAGAAAATATTTCATCCAGCATTTTTTGACTCTATGGAGCATCTACTAATACATTTATCATATATCGCCCTTGTCAGTATACCTGTTAAGTATCAGTGGATGTATCCTTTTGAGAGATATCTAAATAAATTTATGATGACTACTAAGAGTAAAGCATATCCCGAAGGCTCAATCTGTGAAGCATATTTAATGAATGAGACAACTCGGTTTTGCTTGTATTACTTTAAAACAACATCATAATCATATAAAAGTATTGCACCTCAAATGTGGGGAAATTCTAAAATATATATGTATTCAACAAAAGTGGTGAACCTATAGGCACTAACACCATGTGCTATTTGACCTGATAAGGGGACGAGAGTTATCACATTGTATATCTTGCTTAATTATAATGAAGTTGAGTCATATCTCAAGTAAGTATGAGTTAGCTTTTTTATACATTTGTTATTCATAACTTCAATCCAAACCCTAAAGTTTACACGGGGTTTATTTGTTGTTTAAGTACATCAGAATTAGTAGAAGTCTAGAAGATAAAGGAGAAAGAATTTACTACTTGGTTTAAAAATATGGTATATTTCTAAACTATTTATTTTGAGTAAGTTAGCATAGTATGAAATAAATATGCTAATAATACATTCTGATTTATTATTAGGTTCACACTAAAGATAGTGATTTGTAGTATCAAGGGCTACTTGAGCTAGCTTTGGGACCAAATAGAATAGTTTAATGTTATTAATTATTTTTGGTTAACGTCTATAAATTCTAAATTAAAAATTAGAGTGAATGTAGGAGGACAAAAAATTTTGGTGTATTTATAATAGGGAATACCCATATAGGGTATGATTCTAAGTACTATAGGATATTAAAAGAAATATTACAGGTAGAATATCCCGATCATGGGAATATTGTGTATATATTCAATTATGAATGGTTTGATCCTATACAAAATAAAGGCACAATATTACATCTGATTTATAGTATAATGGAAGTAAAGTAGGGTAGGAGATATGCAAAGTTTGACTCATCATTGCTAGTCACGCAAGCCAAGTCTTTTATACTAACTATCTAAGTAGATTATGAGGAAAATAGGATTAGCTTCTTATTATGAAGACCAAACCAATGTGAGTAATTGAGAAAATCACTTCAATACAATCAATACATCAAGAAGAGTTTATTTCAAATAAAAAAAATCTTCTTATCGATTTAAATGAACAAATTCCAATTAATGAGAGTGAATTACTATTAGAGAAATTAATGAGAGTGAATTACTATTAGAGAAAGTATATTTAAACATAAACTCGGCCTACGTATTGAGGGGACCTCTTCGTCTGATGCTACCACTCATAGTCGAACAACCACTCAGAGTCATCCTACCACTCATACTTAGCATACCATATCTTTAACCACTCCTAGAGCTAGAAGCCCATAGTTATACTAAATAGACACTCATTTTCCTTCACTAAACCCCCCCCCCCCCCCCCCCCCAATGTCTCTCCTTTTGCACTCACAGCAAGGTGGAGAAGCCTTTACAAACACACTTTTCACCACTATCCAGTGCGGCAGAGAACCGTCATCCTTTTACATAATCCATAGTGTTGGCAGAGAACCGTTCGTCCTTTCACACTCTCCTAGTGTGGGTGAGAACCCTTCGGCTGTTCACACTCTCGAAGTGTGGGAAGAGAACCCTTCGGCTGTTCACACTCTCCAAGTGTGGGCAGAGAACCCTTCAGCTATTCACACTCTCCAAGTGTCGGCAGAGAACCGGATCTCCTTGACAGATCTTCTCACTAGAAATCTAGAAAGAAGGAAGAAAAGAGTGAACTAATCCACATTCACAAGTAGAGATTCTTACCTTTAAACACCAAGTGAAGCCTTTACGCTCAAGTGGTTGGAATCCTACTTTGAATGCTCTCTCACACTCTCTCCTTGACTTTTCTTTCAATAGTCACGAAGATCAAATGGCAAAAAGATTGGGTGGAAGTCAAATTTGAACTATTTATACAAAAGACAAGAAAAACCACCCAAAAACTGCAAGTTTTCAATTCTGTATGCAGTGGATCGTCCCGTACGATCGTGGATCGTCCTGGACGATTTTACTTAAAGTGCTGGAAACGAACCTAATGTAAATTGGTACGAACTATGTTCGTACACGCTCATCGTCTCGTACGAACTATGTTCGTCCGGTACGAAACGGTTATTTCATAGGTCAGTTTCCAAAAATTCTTCGGGACGTAACCAACTGACGTAAGTCTTTTCAATTCGTCCTGGGACGAACAGGTTTCGTCCTGGTATGATTTTAAACAGAGATTTTCGTCCAGGGATGAAAATATATTTCATCCTGTACGATCTTAACAGAGAGTTTCGTCCCGGTACGAAAATTAATTTTGTCCTGTACGAACTCATACAGAGAGTTTCGTCCCGGTATGAAAATTAGTTTCCTCATATACGAACTCATACAGAGAGTTTTGTCCCGGTACGACCTTATTTTTTGTCTGGACGAACATTGCGAGAGAGAGTCCCGAGAGTTTTGTCTTGGGATGAATATTAAATTCGTCCTAAACGATTAGGACTTAGAAAATTTTCTCCTCACCCATTCGAACCAGTGCTCTTCTGAGGGTTAATTGACATGATTGTCCCGTACAAACTATGTTCATCCCGTACGATCAGTTCATAAAATTTATCCCCTGAAATGTTAGTACACACTAGAGCAAAAATAAAACTTCTAAAACTGTTAGGAGATATATAAAAATAATAATATTTGAAATCATCAAAATATTACAAGTTACAAGAATATAAAACATGCAAATAGCAACTCTCTCTACAATCTCCCCCTTTTTGATGATGGCAAAACAATTATTGTTTGTAGGATTTCAAATTTTAAGCATCTCCTAAACTCCCCCTGAATTTATGAACTCATGAAAATAAAGATGCATTTGAATTACTTACAAAATTTTTTATTTTCAAAAAATTTTATACAACACAAAACAACACAAAAGATAAAATAAAGAAAACAATCAAATACAACAAAAACAACACATACGAAAATCAAACACTACGAAAATCAAATAGTGCAAAAACATACGCATTCAACAAACAATTTCTCCCCCTTTTTGACAACATCAAAAGGTGAAGAAATAAGGAATGTTAGAAATATAGGCAGAAATATGAAATTCATTTAATATTTTAATCTTGAAAGTGATTGAAATAAAGTATGCAAATAAAATTGAAAAATATTAGAAAAATATAAAATTTAATATAATTTAAGAAGTGATATAACTTAGAAAATAAAAAGAGTTTTTCAAGGGCATGTGTCAATTTAGACATGAAGAAAGAGAATCATTGCACTAAGGATGAGTAAAAATTTTTATATTTCAAATTTCAATATAAATTATAAATGAACATTAGATCAATTTAAATTAAGAGATTAAAGGAGTCTGGAAAGAACTAATTACCACATGTGGCGCTTTGCGCATCTTGTTCTATTTTTATACCAGCACATTTTTGTGCATCTTTTTGATTTGGGCTTATTTTGTGCCTCTTTTTGTCATTGCAAATTTTTTGCACACTTCTTTTGATTTTTGTACATTTGCATAATTTTTCAAGAGTATTTGAATTCTTTCCAAAATCAATAATATAAAATTTCAAAATTTTCTAAGTGCATAAATACTAATTGAAAAGAGAAATACAAAATAAGAAAGCATCGAAATTGCAATAATAATAACAAGATAATGTAGTCTAAATAAGAGACATGGAATTGAAAAATCTAAGAATATCAAGTTATAAGCATGTCTTAAATTTTGAAAAATCATATTTTCTAATAAAATTAATTTAAATTTACAAGTTAAATAAAGCACTATTAAGATTAAAATAAAATGAATGTCATAAAGTCTAACACACATTTCTAAAACAATTAACAGCAAAACATTGAAACTTATATTGATATCGGATAAAAACTATTACAATTTAAACTCATGATATTAATAATACATAACTAAAACATGGAAACATAACACACAAAAGGAAATCACTAACACAAGAATAATACTGAAGTACAGAACAGACATAGAGCAAACACTTAACAAGCACTGAACAAATCACTTAGATGGACCCTGATCTGGAGGAGGAGGTGGTGCTGCACCAAAAAAGCTGAAGTAACTACTGATCGTGAACATGTTGGTATTAATGGCATTTATTTGTTCACGCATATATCCCATATCCTGATTATGCTAAAAATCTTGCTGCTGCAGATGAGTTTCAATTTGATCAAATCTTTGATCAAAATGAGCCTCTAAATTTTCAAATCTTTAAACCAAATCCTCATAATTTGGTCCAGCAGCATGTGAAGGTCCGGCTTCTTCTTCTGTTTCACTTAGAACTACATGAGTTCTACTGGGCTCGTCCTTATTGAAGATTGCTCTAAAGGATGCATCGTTGTAGTAGAGCGGTTCTTCAAAGTCTTGTTCAGGATGAGTTAAATCATACTTCTTCTCCAGAATATAAGCAATCAGATGTCCTAAGGCTATGTTCTTCTTTCGTTTGTGATCAACATAACCAATTTCAGAGAGACTATAAATATAGCCAATTAAGAGTTGAGCCTCATTTATAGGTTGTCTAGTCATAATCAAGTAGGTAACAGTAGAAAGAAGAGGAGAGATGTTGATTCTATCTCCTGCTTTAGGGATACTAGAAGTTCTTAGAACATGCTAGATGATACGGGCTTCACGCAATAAAGATGAAACTTTAGGTTGATGATCCTTAACTCTTATTCCTCTAATCACCCTATTGACTTCAGTCCAATCAAAATTTGAGTTTGTTAAAGTGTGTGCTCTTAAGCCTTCAGTCCTTAAGTTTAGAAAAATACCAAAGTCATCTTTGGTGATTTCAACTTTCTTTTTGAAAACAAAAGAACTGATAACAGAGTGGTCAGAGTTGAATGACATGTTTGCCAGGAAATAGTGGATTTCTTAATTGTAGAAGTGAACTAAAGTGAGGATAAAACCAAATTAAGTATGGGCAAACAAGTGCATTACTTTGAAGGTTAAATGATCTTGTAGGAGAACTCTAGATGGAGTGATTTTTGCAGAGACAAACCTAGGAAAAGATTCTTCAATGGCTCTAGACAGGAAGTTTTCGGATGTATTTCTAGGAGGGCCCTTAGCCAAAGTCTTTTGGCGCTTGCTAGAAGTTGCCATTGAAGTATTTGAAAAGATGAAAGCTTTGAAATAGATGTGTGAGAGTGTCTGTTCAGTAAAAATTACCGTCAATTTAAAGAAAAATGACTGTTCATACAAGACAAAATTTTGGTTCGTCCCGTACGAATTCGATTCGTCCCCGTACGAAAATATTTCATATGGAAGAACGAGTGAGTTAAAAATATAACGGCTTTTCGTAATCACACAATTTACGAAGCGTCCTTTCTTACAAACTTTTGACCAAGACGATCGTACAGACGAACACGTGTTCGTACAGACGATCAAAACTTAATTCGTTTTAATGGCAGTTGAAAACCATCCCCCGCTATGAACCGACATCTGTTCTTCTGGATGAACCAAAGGTTTGTACGGATTAAGTTCATAATAAAAACTGTCTTATCCGTTCAACTGCTGTATTCAATCGTCCCGACGTTTGATAAAAAAAAATTTGTCCTGAACTATCTTGAAGATCGTATAGACGAACTACATTAAAAATTGTTCTTAAGACGGTTTGAAATCACGCAGATTGACATTTTACACACATCGTCCCGTACGAAAAATTTTTCGTCCCAGACGATTAATACAAATTTTTGAATTTTTGTATTTTTATCAAAGCAAAACTAAATCAAACACACAAAACACAATAAACAATGATAAATGTACATACTCTAAATAAAAATCACTCAAAAACAAACAAAAAATACAAAAACAAAATCATAAAAACATAAACTACGAAAACAAAATACCAATGTTGCAAACACATTTTTATTTAAGCATTTAAATCAATCACACCAAGCCTTGTTCTTAATACACTGAAAGTATTAAAGGCTAAAGGTTTTTTAAAAATGTCTGCAAGTTGATTTTCAGTTGAAATATGAATAAGTTCAATTTCTCCCTTGGATACATGATACCTTATGAAATGATGCCTTATGTCAATATGTTTTGTTCTTGAATGTTGAATAGGATTTTTGGAAATGCAAATAGCACTAGTATTATCACAATAAATCGGAATAGTGCCTATAGTTAATCCAAAATCAATCAACTGTTGTTTTAACCAAAGTACTTGTGCCACACAACTTCCTAATGCAATGTATTCTGCTTCTGCAGCAGATAGGGCCACTGAATTTTGTTTTCTACTAGACCATAAAACTAATGAATTTCCAATGAATTGACAAGTTCCAGAAGTGCTTTTCCTATCCACCCTACAGCCTGTAAAGTTAGAATCTGAATAATCAATAATTTCAAATGAATAGCTAAACTTAGGATACCAAATTCCTAAATTCTGAGTTCCTAGTAAATATCTTAAAATCTTTTTCATTGCTGTCAAATGTAATTCTTTTGGATCTGATTGAAATATAGCACATAAGCAAACATTGAACATAATATCTGGTCGGCTAGCAGTCAAGTAAAGTAAAGTTCCAATAATCCCTCTAAATTTCTTTTGATCAACAGATTTTCCCTTAAGGTCCTTATCCAACTGAACTGAGGAATTCATTGGTGTACTAACAGGTTTAGCATTGTCTTTTTCAAATTTTTTGAGGATGTCTTTAACATATTTAGTTTGACTAAGAAATGTACCTTCCTTAAGTTGCTTAATGCTAAAACCTAGAAAGTAATTTAAATCTCCCATTAGACTCATCTCAAATTCACTACTCATTATTTTAGAAAATTCATTACAAAGATTTTTATTTGAAGATCCAAAAATGATATCATCCACATAAATTTAAACAACGA